>NC_057807.1:192240441-192540441 GCF_018294505.1 Triticum aestivum
GGAGTACTACTACCTCGTCTGGTCGACAGAGACGCGAGCGCATCCGCACACGAAGGTACTCCCAGCCGCCGCTTCGGAACTGGCTCCGAATGGATACCCTTTCTTCGCGCTGTTCTTCTACTGCGGGCTCTGCCTGCCTTTCTCTGAATTTTTCTGCGATATCATGAACACCTATAGGTTCCGCCTCCTTGACTTCACCCCCAATGTCGTTCTGACCATGGAAGTTTTCACACATCTCTGCGAAAACTTTGTTGGAATCTATCCAAACGTACCTCTCTTTCGCCACTTCTTTATGCCCCGAGTCGAGAGAGGAGAACCTTTATCCGGTGGAATCGCCTGGATCTCGAGAGTTGGCAAGAAGGAAGCTTATCTGGAGGGAGAGCTCCGCAACAAGTGGGATGAATGGAGAGCAGACTGATGCTGGATTGTCGAGGAGAACCCGCAGCCATTTACTGCCCAGCGCCAAGCCCCAGTAGCGCGCGGCAACGATTGGAGCAACGTGGCCCCGAAAGACGCTAGGCTAAAGATTGCCGTCACCAGGATCCTACGCCTCAGGCTTGCCGGGCTCACTGTAGGCGCCGTTGGCGCAGATTTTCTCCGCCGCCGCATCGCCCCCCCTGCAGGAGAGGAGGAGACCCGCCTGGGAGTTCCAGAATGCGGCGGATATCATGAGGCTGCGCTCGGGCCTCAACTTCAATTTCACCGTCCTGGAACAGGACGCAATGCTCTTGGAGCTGTTCAAGCATGATTCTGAGCATCCCGGAGCATTCAGGTTGCCGAGGAGTGTCGTTCCGCTGTGCAACAACTCCTCGCTCGACCGCATCCGTGCAATGATGCCGCTGTGCGATTCACATGGAATTGTCCCAACTTGGCAAGAGCCTGCAGCTGACGTCATGCAGGAGTTCTTTGATGGCCTAGTAGAAGTGCCGGTCCGCCCCGATGAACAGAAGAGCCTCACCCGCGACACCACCGATGATGAGATGCTGCGCATCACCACCAGGCTGGAAGAGGCGGCGGCAGCCGCTGCTGCGGGCGAGTTTGGATTCACTGTGGAGGAGGCAGAGGAAGCAGAGGCGGCAAGCTTTGCCGAGCGAGAGGAGCTTGCCGGCGAGGGAGAGCTTGCCGGGCCTGAATCTGAGTCGAGCGAGCCCGCCGAGGGCGCGAGCGACTCGTTGAAGATCGGCTCTTCCTCCTCCCCACCTTCAGCCAGCTCGCCGCAAGCGGAGCCCCTAGCTCCACCAAGAAGGCGTCTCCGCAAGGCCGTGGATGTAGCGGGGCGGCAGACGAGTCAACAGCCGCCGTGCCGCGCGACACGCTCTACCGCGGCAAGCACTGTTGCCGTGGGAGCGCCTCACGCCGCTGCGGCAACTGTAGCGGGGTCTTCCCGGTCCACCGCTTCTACCCCTGCCATGCGGCTAAGGGAACCTACTCCTCCGCCTCGTCGTGCCGGAGGGGAGCCGGACTTCGACCTCTCTGCGGTCAGCTCCGACGAGGAAGAAGAAGAGTAAGATTCTTTTGCTGTACTTGTAGTTCTTCGATTCTTGCTGTTTTGTCTTGTATCTGATTTGCTTCACTCTGAACCCATTCCTTTTCAGGACGCTGGCCCAGAGAGCTGCGAAGAGAGCCAAGGCCCCGGTGATTGTCATCGAGGACGAACCCATTGCGACGGCAGGGGACATGTCCGAGACCACCTTGCCGGACCCGGCACCCATTCCCCAAAGCAGCCCCCAGCGCAGCCCCCAGCGTAAGTATATGGTTTACTTCCTGCTGTTAGGCGCGCATGGGTACTCTTTCTTTGCTGACATCTGAATATTGGTTTGTGTAGGAGCATAGCAGCCTCACCAGGAGGGCCCGAAAGCCGCTCCCGACGTGCCATCTGCTTCGACTACACCGCCAAGGGAGGATTCCCCGGCAAGGAAGCGTTCTCCGGCAAGGGAGAATTTTCCGGTAAGGGAGAAGTCTCCGGCAAGGGACAGTTCTCCGGCAAGGGACAGCACCAGCGACCCCCCGTTGGCGGAGACCACGACTGTAGATCCTAGTACAGGTAATCCTCTTGCTTGAAAACTTCCCTTGGGTTCTTCTTCTTCTGATTTTCTTTTTGAATATTTGCTTGACTCTTCTCCCTTTTCCGTTCGTCAGATCCACCTGCCACAGAGCCGATGGAAACCGAGGTTGCCGGCGAGGAGAACGCGCGTGGCAATACCGACGACGCCGTTGCCACCGAAGAAGAAACCGGCGCTGATGATCCCGCCGGCGAAGAGGCTGCCAAAGCTGCCACCGCAGAAGCTGGCGAGGGGTCCGGCGATCGCACTGATGGCCCTGAGGCTGCAGGAGCACCAGGCGCTACGCCGACCGCCGATCCCTCCGCCACTGCTGCAGCACCAGGCTCCGAAGAGCCCCAGCCCGTCGCCTATTTGAAGGCCGGCGATGGCATCTTCATTAAGCTCCCCTGGGCGTCAAGCTCCAGGGCGCTGGTCGAAGGAGAAATCTTGGACGGAGAGGTGCTCGCCTCCGCTGGGCTGACGCTGGTCGACGCGCCGAGCAGCAGCAGTGGCGAGCCTGAGGAGGAGCGGCTGCTACGGAAGCTGTTGTCGCTATACCGCGCTCGACAAGCCAAGCTGGAATCCTGAGAAGCGCTTGTCGCGAAGGCGGGAGTGGATATCGAGAAGCTTGCGGAGGAGCTCCGGGGTCTGAGGCAGGAAGCTCTCCGGTCCCTGGCAGAGCAACGGGAGCAACTCGCCGAGGAGCGGAAAGCCTTCCTCCTCGAGAAGGCGGAAGCTGAAGAGCAACAACGGCTTGTCGCCGAGAAGCTACCTGCGCAGGAAGGCGAATTGGCGCAACGGAAGTTCAACCTCGACAGCCACGAGGAGGAGCTTGTCGCGCGCGAGCAAACATTTTAAGGGGCTCTCAAGGAAGCAGAGGATGCCGCCGTAGCTGCCGAGGCCGCCAATAAGGAGCTGGAGACGAAGGTGGCGTAGCTGGAGGCCGATCTCAAGGTGAGCAGCGAGGAGCTTGCTGTGCTCAAGCGTGAGCGCGAGAAGGACGCCACCGCTCATGGCGAGCTACAGGGTCGTCTCGCCAAGAGGAGCAAGGAGCTTAGCACCGCCAAGGACTCCAACGCAGATCTTGAGTGGAAGCTGACTACTTTGGCGACGACGCTGGACGGCGCCAGGGAGCGGGAGGTGGCCTTGAAGGAGAAGATCAAGGCTGACGAGGCGCTGTTGGCGAGTGATGCTGCCGCCCAGAACACTTTTAGGGAAAATGTGGAGCACTGGACGGAGGGTCTTGTGGATGTTGCCGCAGCCATCGACAGGGAGCTGGAGCAGCTGGGGATGGAGGATCTTGGGTATTCCTTCGATGAGCACCTCCCACCCAGCGCCAAGCTCAGCTTGTTCTTCAAAGGCGTGGCGACGGCCCTCTAGCGACTCCGGGAGAAGATCCCAAAGCAGCTGGCCGACAAGTCGCGCAAGATCTACGTGGGAGCTCTTCAAAAGGTGCTGGTGAAGGTGGCCTTCCGCAACCCAGGCCTCAACCTCACCAACGTCCTCAGGCCTTGCTGCCAGATGCTGATCTGGAAGCGCTCAAGACCCTTGTCGCACCCATTGTGGACAAGGTGAGCGGGATCAAGAGGGTTGAGGGCGATCGCGTAGATTAGGCCGCCCGTTTTCCCTTTTTCTTGTCGCTGCTGGTCATGTCATGAGAACAATCTATTAGAGCTGCGACAAGCTATCTTGTAATATAACTCTATTTTGGGTAGCGATTGCTATGTTATTTCCTTTACTTGATTCCTCCCTTTGTATGTTTTTTCCCTACGCTTTTAGGGAACTTGTCGGCGCAGGCACCTTAGCCGCGAGCACTGAGTGCGGGACATCAGCAGCCTGCTGGCGGTGCCGCTACCGACAAGAAACCTTGTCGCAACTACTCGCAGCTCACTTAAGTTGTTGAGCGGACTCGAAACAAAGTAAGGGCGCAACTAGCTACGAGTTGGTTCCTCCGCGCACAGGTTTTCCATACAAAGCACGGTCGTTCGAGGAAGATAACTTAAAAATTTTAAAACTGATTGCTCAAACTTTGGCAACTTAGCTTTTCTGTCGTTTGCTTCCCGGTAAGGCGAAACTTTCTTGAACGACGCCTGGTCCACACCATTATCTTCTCCTTTCCCCCCGGCAAACTTGTGGGCGAGGGAACCTTCCTTTCTTTGAGAAAGAGAAAGAAGAGAAAATAAAGATATGGAGCCTTACGGCTCCTTATTGCTTACCGGAGGTAGGTGCTGCACAAAGTGTTATATAACACATGCAAAAAGGTAGAAATCATGAAATTGACAGGATGTGCGGAGAACACTAGTTTTATTTATGCACTGGGTCTGCGCCCGGCTTTGTACGAAGGATTACATGCAACATCGGCAAGACTTGTACAAAAGGTGGTTGTCGGAACAGGTTCCGGCAACCGCGCCTTACGGGTAAAACTTACGAAGATGCTCAATGTTCCAGGAGTTGCTCACCGGAAAGCCATCTTCGGTCTCAAGGCGGACAGCGCCAGGCCTAGTGACTCGTCTCACCCGGTAAGGGCCTTCCCACTTCGGCGTCAACTTGTTGGAATTCTTGGCGGACTGAACGCGCCGAAGAACAAGGTCGCCTTCCTCGAGACTTCTGGCATTAACTTTGCGGCTATGGTAGCGGCGCAAAGCTTGCTGGTATCGAGCAGCTCGTACAGCAGCCTGAAGACGGTCCTCCTCAAGGAGCAGCGCGTCATCTTGTCGCAGCTGCTCTTGCTAAAGCTCATCATAAGCGAGCACCCGAGGTGATCCGTATACGAGTTCCGTGGGGAGAACTGCCTCTACTCCATAGACTAGAGCGAAAGGTGTCTGGCCAGTGGCTCGATTTGGCATCGTCCCGATCGACCAAAGAACCACCGGCAGCTCCTCAATCCAGTTCTTTCCGCACTTGCGCAGCCTGTCGAAAGTCCTGGTCTTGAGCCCGCGCAGCACTTCAGCATTCGCCCTCTCCGCTTGACCGTTGCTTCTCGGCTGAGCAACAGAAGCGAAGCAGACCTTGGCGCCAAGATCTTGGACGTACTGCATGAAGGTGCGGCTCGTGAATTGCATGCCGTTGTCGGTGATGATCCTGTTAGGGATCCCGAAACGGCAAACAATCGACCTGAAGAACTTGACTGCTGACTGTGCTGTCACCTTCCTCACTGGTTCCACTTCCGGCCATTTTGTGAACTTGTCGATTGCAACGTACAAGTACTCAAAGCCCCCGACAGCTCGGGGAAAGGGGCCGAGGATGTCAAGCCCGCAGACCGAAAATGGCCAGGATAAAGCGATCGTCTGGAGAGCTTGAGCTGGCTGGTGTATCTGCTTGGAATGGAACTGGCACGCTTCACACTTGGTTACTTGTGCAGTTGCATCCTGGAGAGCTGTTGGCCAAAAGAAACCTTGCCGGAATGCTTTGCCGGCAAGTGCTCTTGCGCCAATGTGGTGACCACATATGCCTCCATGTATCTCACCCAACAACTTTTGTCCGTCTTCCCGGTGAATACACTTCAATTTCACACCGTTGAGTCTTCTTCTGTACAGTGTGTCGTCGACAAACTGGTACATACTTGACTGCTGGGCTACTCTTTCCGCTTCTTCTTGCTCTTCGGGAAGTTCTCCTGTCTGAAGGAAATGGACAATCTGCTGTGCCCATGCTGGAGCTTGCGGCTCGACAACAAGGACTAAAGGCACATCTGCTGCTGCGGGAACATCCGCTTCTACGGCGAGAACCTGCGGCTCAGCCGGAGCTTGATGTTCCCCGGCAAGCTTGCCAGAGCAAAACTTGTCGGGAGCGTCTGCTTCAACGGAACAAACCCTAAGGCTTGCCGGAGCAGACTGTTCCTCAGCACCCTTGGTGTTGATCCTGGGGACATTCTTGGCGGCGGCTTCGGGGAGCTCTGCCGGAAAATAGTCACCAGAAATCAACTTCCTCTTCTTGCTCTGTCTAGTTGATGGCGTTACAGATGGTTGAGTCAGTTTGAGCACAAAGATCCCTGGTTCCATAGGTAACTTAAGTGCAACGCACTTCGACAGGCCATCGGCAATGTCGTTCTGAGCTCTTGGAACATGTTCCATCTGTAGGCCGTCAAAGTGCTCTTCTAGCTTTCTCACTTCATCAACGTAAGATTCCATCAACGGACTCTCATAATTCTTGTTCACTTGGCGGACGACAAGCTGTGAGTCACCCCTGACAATGAGCTTCTTGATCCCAAGGTCTGCTACGATCCTAAGACCGGCAAGCAAACCTTCATACTCTGCGGTATTGTTCGTTGCTTGCTCCTTGGGAAAGTGCATCTGGACTACGTACTTGAGGTGCTCTCCAGTGGGTGCCACAAGTAGCACGCCCGCACCGGTGCCTTGCAGCGAGAAGGCACCATCAAAGTACATCAGCCACTCTTTGCTTGCTTCCTTGACGGGGATGCTTGTTTCTGGAATTTCTTCATCCTGCATTGGCGTCCACTCTGCTATGAACTCTGCCAATGCTCTGCTTTGGATAGTTGAAGTGCTCTCAAACTTGAGGCCAAAGCTTGACAGTTCCAGTGCCCACTCGACAATCCTGCCTGTTGCTTCTGGATTTTGCAGTATCCTCTTCAGCGGAAAACGAGTGACGACTGTGATCTCATGTGCTTGGAAGTAATGGCGCAACTTTCTCGAGGCCATGAGAAGGCCGAAAAGCAATTTCTGCACACCAGAGTACCTTGACCTAGCCCCCTGCAGAAGGGAACTGACAAAGTAAACTGGGCGCTGCACCGTTCTCTTCTGCATTTCCTCACGCGGCTGCGCAGATCTATCTTTGTCGGGACCAGAGCTTGTCGGTGAAGCCCCCCTGCTTGTCGCTGGATGCATATGCCGTGGTTGCTGGCTCATCATCTGCCTCCCTCTCCGCTACTAACGCAGCACTAACCACTTGATTGGTTGCCGCTATATACAGCAGCAACTTCTCTTGTGGCTTAGGTGCGACAAGTGTTGGAGTGGAGGACATGTATCTCTTTAAGTCCTGCAGCGCAGCCTCCGCCTCCAGAGTCCATTTCATTGGACCTGCCTTTTTCAATATTTTGAAAAACGGCAGGGCGCGCTCAGCAGACCTAGACATAAACCTGCTGAGAGCAGCCACGCAACCGGCAAGTCTTCGTACATCCTTGACGCGCTTTGGTGCTTCAATCTGCTCAATGGCCTTGATCTTGTCGGGATTGGCTTCAATTCCCCGATGAGACACGAAGAACCCGAGAAGCTTGCCGGAGGGGACTCCAAACACCCACTTCTCGGGGTTGAGCTTGAGGTTGATCTTGCGCAGATTTGCAAACGTTTCGTCTAAATCTTGAATCAGAGTTGCCTTGTCCTTGCTCTTGACCACTATGTCATCCATGTAGGCTTCCACATTTCTGTGTATTTGTGGCTCAAAAGTGTCATGGACTACCCTTGCAAATGTTGAACCAGCATTCTTTAAACCGAAAGGCATCCGTATGAAATAGTATGTGCCACATGGGGTGATGAATGCGGTCTTCTCCTCATCCTCTTCTGGCATGAAGATCTGATGGTATCCTGAGTATGTGTCAAGAAATGAAAGCAAGTCACATCCGGCTGTGGAGTCAACAATCTGGTTAATGCGCGGCAAGGGAAATGTGTCTTTGGGACAAGCTTTATTGACATCGGTAAAGTCGATACAAAGCCTCCATTTCCCGTTAGCCTTGCGCACGACTACAGGATTGGCCAACCACGTAGGATGGAGCACTCCTCTAACAAGGCCTGCTGCTTCCAATTTCTTGATTTCTTCTGCGATGAATTCTTGGCGCTCCACTGCCTGTTTCCTGACTTTCTTCTTGACGGGCCGCGCATGAGGACAGACGGCAAGATGGTGCTCGATTACTTTCCTGGGAACACCGGGGATGTCAGACAGTTGCCACGCAAACACGTCGACGTTCGCCCGCAGGAAAGCAACGAGCGCGCTTTCCTATTTAGGGTCGAGAGTGGCACTGATGGTGAAGGTACCACCAGTGCCGTCCTCCTTGGCGGACACCTTCTTGGTCTCTGGTGGAGCCGCCATTGTCTTCTTACACTTGCCGGTGGAGCTCGATGGTGCGTCCTCGACGGTTGCACAGCACTCCGAAGAGGTGCGCTTGCCGGAGTGGGCATCAGAACTCTTGCCGGACTTGGTCTTCTTCTTCCCCCCGGGAGCTTCAACGGCAAGTGAATTGCGATCTGTTGCAGCTGCTGCTTCCCGGTAGATCTTGTCGGTGTAGATAAGAGCATCCTTCTTGTCGCCAGGGACAGAGATGACACTTATCGGGCCTGGCATCTGCAGCATGTTGTATGCATAGTGAGAGGCTGCCATGAATTTGGCGAGCGCTGGACGGCCGAGTATCCCATTGTATGGCAATGGAAAGTCAGCAACGTCAAAAGTGACCCTCTCAGTCCTGAAGTTCAACTCGCTGCCAAATGTCACCGGCAACGTGATCTTTCCCTTCGGCTTGCTCCTTCCCGGATTGATTCCTTGGAATGTGCCGGTCTCTTCGAGCTCGCTATCAGGGATCTGGAGTTTCTGGAGTACCATGGAGGAGATCAGGTTCAAGCCGGCCCCGCCGTCAACTAGCATCTTAGTGACCTTGAGGTTGCGGATAGTTGGTGAAACCAACATCGGCAAGCACCCGACCGCAGTTATGCGATCAGGGTGGTCCTCAATATCAAAGATGATAGGCGTGCTGGACCATTTCAGAGGCCTGCGTGACTCGACAGGTGGTTCTGCCGCATTGACTTCCCGCACCCACTGCTTGAGCTGGCGGTGTGAAGTATGCAGAGAAGCACTGCCGTCAACGCACAGGACCTCCGTGGCTTTCTGAAACTCCTGCTCATCAGCCTTGAAGGAGAAGATCAAGGCCGACGAGGCGCTGCTGGCGAGTGCTGCTGCGGCCCAGAACACTTTTAGGGAAAATGTGGAGCACTGGACGCAGGGTCTTGTGGATGTTGCCGCAGCCATCGACAGGGAGCTGGCGCAGCTGGGGATGGAGGATCTTGGGTATTCCTCCGATGAGCACCTCCCACCCAGCGCCAAGCTCAGCTTGTTCTTCAAAGGTGTGGCGACGGCTCTCCAGCGACTCCGGGAGAAGATCCCAAAGCAGCTGGCCGACGAGTCGCGCAAGATCTGCGCGGGAGCTCTTCAAAAGGTGCTGGTGAAGGTGGCCTTCCGCAACCTAGGCCTCAACCTCACCAACGTCCTCAGGTCCTTGCCGCCAGATGCTGATCTAGAAGCGATCAAGACCCTTGTCGCACCCATTGTGGACAAGGTGAGCGGGATCAATAGGGTTGAGGGCGATCGCGTAGATTAGGCCGCCCGTTTTCCCTTTTTCTTGTCGCTGCTGGTCATGTCATGAGAACAATCTGTTAGAGCTGCGACAAGCTATCTTGTAATATAACTCTATTTTGGGTAGCGATTGCTATGTTATTTCCTTTACTTGATTCCTCCCTTTGTATGTTTTTGCCCTACACTTTTAGGGAACTTGTCGGCGCAGGCACCTTAGCCGCGATCGCTGAGTGCGGGACATCAGCAGCCTGCTGGCAGTGCCGCTACCGACAAGAAACCTTGTCGCAACTAGTCGCAGCTCACTTAAGTTGTTGAGCGGACTCGAAACAAAGTAAGGGCGCAACTAGCTACGAGTTGGTTCCTCCGTGCACAGGTTTTCCATACAAAGCACGGTCGTTCGAGGAACATAACTTAAAAATTTTAAAACTGATTGCTCAAACTTTGGCAACTTAGCTTTTCTATCATTTGCTTCCCGGTAAGGCGAAACTTTCTTGAACGACACCTAGTCCACACCATTATCTTCTCCTTTCCCCCAGGCAAACTTGTGGGCGAGGGAACCTTCCTTTCTTTGAGAAAGAGAAAGAAGAGAAAATAAAGATATGGAGCCTTACGGCTCGTTATTGCTTACCGGAGGTAGGTGCTGCACAAAGTGTCAGATAACACATGCAAAAAGGTAGAAAGCATGAAATTGACAGGATGTGTGAGCAAACTAGTTTTATTTATGCACTGGGTCTGCGCCCGGCTTTGTACGAAGGATTACATGCAACATCGGCAAGACTTGTACAAAAGGTGGTTGTCGGAACAGGTTCCGGCAACCGCGCCTTACGGGTAAAACTTACGAAGATGCTCAATGTTCCAGGAGTTGCTCACCGGAAAGCCATCTTCGGTCTCAAGGCGGACAGCGCCAGGCCTAGTGACTCGTCTCACCCGGTAAGGGCCTTCCCACTTTGGCGTCAACTTGTTGCAATTCTTGGTGGACTGAACGCGCCGAAGAACAAGGTCGCCTTCCTCGAGACTTCTGGCATTAACTTTGCGGCTATGGTAGCGGCACAAAGCTTGCTGGTATCGAGCAGCTCGTACAGCAGCCTGAAGACGGTCCTCCTCAAGGAGCAGCACGTCATCTTGTCGCAGCTGCTCTTGCTCAAGCTCATCATAAGCGAGCACTCGAGGTGATCCGTATACGAGTTCCGTGGGGAGAACTGCCTCTGCTCCATAGACTAGAGCGAAAGGTGTCTGGCCAGTGGCTCGATTTGGCGTCATCCTGATCGACCGAAGAACCATCGGCAGCTCCTCAATCCAGTTCTTTCCGCACTTGCGCAGCCTGTCGAAAGTCCTGGTCTTGAGCCCGCGCAGCACTTCAGCATTCGCCCTCTCCGCTTGACCGTTGCTTCTCGGGTGAGCAACAGAAGCGAAGCAGACCTTGGCGCCAAGATCTTGGACGTACTGCATGAAGGTGCGGCTCGTGAATTGCGTGCCGTTGTCGGTGATGATCCTGTTAGGGATCCCGAAACGGCAAACAATCGACCTGAAGAACTTGACTGCTGACTGTGCTGTCACCTTCCTCACTGGTTCCACTTCCAGCCACTTTGTGAACTTGTCGATTGCAACGCACAAGTACTCAAAGCCCCCGACAGCTCGGGGAAAGGGGCCGAGTATGTCGAGCCCCCAGACCGAAAATTGCCAGGATAAAGGGATCGTCTGGAGAGCTTGAGCTGGCTGGTGTATCTGCTTGGAATGGAACTGGCACGCTTCACATTTGGTTACTTGTGCAGTTGCATCCTGGAGGGCTGTCGGCCAAAAGAAACCTTGCCGGAACGCTTTGCCGGCAAGTGCTCTTGCGCCAATGTGGTGACCACATATGCCTCCATGTATCTCAGCCAACAGCTTTTGTCCGTCTTCCCGGTGCATACACCTCAATTTCACACCGTTGAGTCTTCTTCTGTACAGTGTGTCGTCGACAAACTGGTACATACTTCACTGCCGGGCTACTCTTTCCGCTTCTTCTTGCTCTTCGGGAAGTTCTCCTGTCTGAAGGAAACGGACAATCTGTTGTGCCCATGCTGGAGCTTGCGGCTCAACAACAAGGAGTAAAGGCACATCTGCTGCTGCGGGAACATCTGCTTCTACGGCGAGAACCTGCGGCTCAGCCGGAGCTTGATGTTCCCCGGCAAGCTTGCCGGAGCAAAACTTGTCGGGAGCGTCTGCTTCAACGGAACAAACCCTAAGGCTTGCCGGAGCAGACTGCTCCTCAGCACCCTTGGTGTTGATCCTGGGGACCTTCTTGGCGGCGGCTTCGGGGAGCTCTGCCGGAAAATAGTCACCAGAAATCAACTTCCTCTTCTTGCTCTATCTAGTTGATGGCGTTACAGATGGTTGAGTCAGTTTGAGCACAAAGATCCCTGGTTCCACAGGTAACTTAAGTGCAGCGCACTTCGACAGGCCATCGGCAATGTCGTTTTGAGCTCTTGGAACATGTTCCATCTGTAGGCCGTCAAAGTGCTCTTCTAGCTTTCTCACTTCATCAACGTAAGCTTCCATCAACGGACTCTGATAATTCTTGTTCACTTGGCGGACGACAAGCTGTGAGTCACCCCTGACAATGAGCTTCTTGATCCCAAGGTCTGCTGCGATCCTAAGACAGGCAAGCAAACGTTCATACTCTGCGGTATTGTTCGTTGCTTGCTCCTTGGGAAAGTGCATCTGGACTACGTACTTGAGGTGCTCTCCGGTGGGTGCCACAAGTAGCACGCCCACACCGGTGCCTTGCAGCGAGAAGGCACCATCAAAGTACATCAGCCACTCTTTGCTTGCTTCCTTGACGGGGATGCTTGTTTCTGGAATTTCTTCATCCTGCATTGGCGTCCACTCTGCTATGAACTCTGCCAATGCTCTGCTTTGGATAGTTAAAGTGCTCTCAAACTTGAGGCCAAAGCTTGACAGCTCCAGTGCCCACTCGACAATCCTGCCTGTTGCTTCTGGATTTTGCAGCGGAAAACGAGTGACGACTGTGATCTCATGTGCTTGGAAGTAATGGCGCAGCTTTCTCGAGGCCATGAGAAGGCCGAAAAGCAATTTCTGCACACCAGAGTACCTTGACCGAGCCCCCTGCAGAAGGGAACTGACAAAGTAAACTGGGCGATGCACCGTTCTCTTCTGCATTTCCTCACGCGGCTGCGCAGATCTATCTTTGTCGAGACCAGAGCTTGTCGGTGAAGCCCCCCTGCTTGTCGCTGGATGCATCTGCCGTGGTTGCTGGCTCATCATCCGCCTCCCTCTCCGCTACTAACGCAGCACTAACCACTTGATTGGTTGCCGCTATATACATCAGCAACTTCTCTTGTGGCTTAGGTGCGACAAGTGTTGGAGTGGTGGACATGTATCTCTTTAAGTCCTGGAGTGCAGCCTCCGCCTCCGGAGTCCATTTCACTGGACCTGGCTTTTTCAATATTTTGAAAAACGGCAGGGCGCGCTCAGCAGACCTAGAGATAAACCTGCTGAGAGCAGCCATGCAACCGGCAAGTCTTCGTACATCCTTGACGCGCTTTGGTGCTTCAATCTGCTCAATGGCCTTGATCTTGTCGGGATTGGCTTCAATTCCCCGCTGAGACACGAAGAACCCGAGAAGCTTGCCGGAGGGGACTCCAAACACACACTTCTCAGGGTTGAGCTTGAGGTTGATCTTGCGCAGATTTGCAAAGGTTTCGTCTAAATCTTGAATCAGAGTTGCCTTGTCCTTGCTCTTGACCACTATGTCTTCCATGTAGGCTTCCACATTTCTGTGTATTTGTGGCTCAAAAGCGTCATGGACTACCCTTGCAAATGTTGAACCGGCATTCTTTAAACCGAAAGGCATCCGTATGAAACAGTATGTGCCACATGGGGTGATGAATGTGGTCTTCTCCTCATCCTCTTCTGCCATGAAGATCTGATGGTATCCTGAGTATGCGTCAAGAAATGAAAGCAAGTCACATCCGGCTGTGGAGTCAACAATCTGGTCGATGCGCGGCAAGGGAAATGGGTCTTTGGGACAAGCTTTATTGACATCGGTAAAGTCGATACAAAGCCTCCATTTCCCGTTAGCCTTGCGCACGACTACAGGATTGGCCAACCACGTAGGATGGAGCACTCCTCTGACAAGGCCTGCTACTTCCAATTTCTTGATTTCTTCTGCGATGAATTCTTGGCGCTCCACTGCCTGTTTCCTGACTTTCTGCTTGACGGGCCGCGCATGAGGACAGACGGCAAGATGGTGCTCGATTACTTTCCTGGGAACACCGGGGATGTCAGACGGTTGCCACGCAAACACGTCGACGTTCGCCAGCAGGAAAGCAACGAGCGCGCTTTCCTATTTAGGGTCGAGAGTGGCACTGATGGTGAAGGTACCACCAGTGTCGTCCTCCTTGGCGGACACCTTCTTGGTCTCTGGTGGAGCTGCCATTGTCTTCTTACACTTGCCGGTGGAGCTCGATGGTGCGTCCTCGACGGTAGCGCAGCACTCCGAAGAGGTGCGCTTGCCGGAGTGGGCATCAGAACTCTTGCCGGACTTGGTCTTCTTCTTCCCCCCGGGAGCTTCAACGGCAAGTGACTTGCGATCTGTTGCGGCTGCTGCTTCCCAGTAGATCTTGTCGGTGCAGATAAGAGCATCCTTCTTGTCGCCAGGGACAGAGATGACACTTATCGGGCCTGGCATCTTCAGCATGTTGTATGCATAGTGAGAGGCTGCCATGAATTTGGCGAGCGCTGGACGGCCGAGTATCCCATTGTATGGCAATGGAAAGTCAGCAACGTCAAAAGTGACCCTCTCAGTCCTGAAGTTCAACTCGCTGCCAAATGTCACCGGCAACGTGATCTTTCCCTTCGGCTTGCTCCTTCCCGGATTGATTCCTTAGAATGTGCCGGTCTCTTCGAGCTCGCTATCAGGGATCTGGAGTTTCTGGAGTACCGCGGAGGAGATCAGGTTCAAGCCGGCCCCGCCGTCAACTAGCATCTTAGTGACCTTGAGGTTGCGGATAGTTGGTGAAACCAACATCGGCAAGCACCTGACCGCAGTTATGCGATCAGGGTGGTCCTCAATATCAAAGATGATAGGCGTGCTGGACCATTTCAGAGGCCTGCGTGACTCGATGGGTGGTTCTGCCGCATTGACTTCCCGCACCCACTGCTTGAGCTGGCGGTGTGAAGTATGCAGAGAAGCACCGCCGTCAACGCACAGGACCTCTGTGGCTTTCTGAAACTCCTGCTCATCGGCCTCGTCATCATCCATATCTTCATCGTCGTTGTCATCTTCATCCTTGTCGCGGCAGCGGGGAGGTCTGTCTCCTTGCCGCTGCTTGGCCTTGCCGCGGCGTCCTCCTCGGCTAGGGCGTTTCTTGCCAGCTCCTCCGGCACCTTCCTGGGCCTTCTCCTTGTCGCGTCGCTCGTATTCAGCCTTTTGCTGCTCGACAAGCTGCTCGACCTTCTTGCAGCTCTGGAGGTCATGGCCCTTGGTGCGGTGGATCTTGCAGTACTGCTTGTTGGTGCCGTCCTTGTCGGCGACCGCCACAGCCTACTCGCCGGAGGTACCACCTTTGGCTTTCTTGGCGCCACCTCCGTTGCCGGACTGCTCAACGACTAGCACATCTTTGCCTTTCTTCTTCCTGTTGTTCCGCCGCCAGTTTTTCTTTGCCGGGGCAGCATCCTCACTATCAGGTCCTCCTGCTACTATATTCTCTCCGGGGAGTTTCCTCCCCTCCTCAGCACGTGCACATTTGTCGGCCAGGGCATATAGCTTACTGACGTCTCTGATCTTGCACATCTCCATCTCCTCCCGCATCCTGCGGTTTCGCACGTTCTGATGGAACGCGCTGATGACTGCGGCAGGGTGGACATCTGGGATGTTATGCTGTATACGGCTGAATCTCTGAATATACTTGCGGAGGGGCTCTCCTTCCTTCTGGGCGAGCAGATGAAGGTCGCTCTCTTGGCCATGAGGCTTGTGGCCGCCTGTAAAGGCGCCGACAAACTGATGGCATAGGTCTGCCCAGGTGGATATGGAGTTGTCCGGGAAGTGCATGAGCCAGGATCTGACATTGGGCTTGAGCACCAGCGGGAAGTAGTTGGCAAGGATCTTGTCGTCCCGCCCCCCGGCAGCCTGCACCGCAATGGTGTAGATGCTGAGGAACTCCAACGGATGCGACTTTCCGTCGTACTTCTCTGGTACATCTGGCTTGAAATTCTTCTTGCTGGGCCACTGGACTTGCCGCAGCTCACGAGTGAACGCAGGGCAACCTACCGCGTACGGCAAGTCACCTGGTTCCCCTGGCACAAGCATGTCGACAGAGGGCCCAGCGCGCTGGTCCGATTGACGCCGCACTTCTCTTCGGCGCTCGATGCGAGTACGAGCGTCTTCTTGCTGTCGTTCGTGAAGAACTTGGCGCTGATCGTGACGAGCTCGTGGGTCTGATGATGCGGTGGACTCGCTGTCAAGGTGGGTCCAGCGAGTCGGCGATCTTGGCCTTCGGGGTGGAGAGTGCATGGTGGTTGCACCCCCACCGGTTTTTTCGCCATCGTTTCACGCCTGGCTGTCCTGCCGCGGCAGCGATGTGCTCGCCTACCGCGGAGTGTCGCCGTTGGCGAAGCCGATGAGACTCTGAATGGTGGCCCTCCATTCGTCGATCTTGTCTGCCTTGGAGGGTAATCCAGGAGCAGTTGAGCTCGCGCCAAAGCTTCTGCTGGAGTGGTGGGCGGCAGTGAGCGGGATATGCTCGGACTTCTAACTATGTTAGAAGGAGCAGTATCCCGTCCAGGTGACCGTGCCTCGCTCGCGCCAGCATGTTGGCGTGCATGCTGGTCTTGAGCACCCCAAGATCCACCAGCTCGATCTTGGTCCAACGAACGTATGGTACTGCAAATACCATGACGCAGTCAGTCCTGCGCCTCCTGAGATGGGCGCGGTGCACGTACGGACGCTGAGGTCTGCGCAGCCTTGTCCTTGGACCCGGCAGCATCGTGAGCTCCCTCGTCGACGCCCGTTCTTCCGCTGGCGTCTACCCCACCATCCGCTTGCTCCGGTGGTGGTGGGATCGACGCGGACGGAACAGCTGCCTCCGAAGCCTTCTTCTTCAGTGGCATGTTGATGAAGAAGATGAAGATCTAGCTCGTGTGAACGCTGGATCAGGTTCACACAACCTCGACGCCCCCTACCTGGCGCGCCAAAGATGTCGGGGAAACTGATCCACGAACACCTATGGGACCGGCGGACCGAGCCCCTTTCGGTTCGGCAGGGGGCGGAGATCGCACGAAGAGCAGATCGAGGTGAAGCACACGAGTGGTTTACCCAGCTTCGGAGCTCTCCGGAGAGATAATACTCCTACTGCTGCATGTCTGATTGTATTGAGTTCTTGCTCGGGAGCGCTGAGTGCTATAGTACACATGAGCTGCTAACGAGACCGAGCGTGAGTGTGTTTCTGGCTTCCAACCCCCCTCTACGTTGCGCATGGGCCTCCTTTTATATGCTCAAGGGGTCACCGACAGGTGGCAACGCAGACAAGGGTAAAAATGGAAAAGTGTTGCGGTAGGTACAACTACCTGTACAGTGTATCATACCTAACCCTGACGGCAGGGGACAAAGGCATTAAATGCCCGTCTGCATCGCCCAAACAGTGCAGAAAGGGACCGTCAGGGACGCCACCGCTCGCCACGATGGCAATCTTGTCAGCGCCGCTTGCCACCGTGCACCGCTGGCTGCACAGCCTCTTGCCACGCGCGCCTGGAAAGGTCCCAGAGCGACACCTTGGTGGATGTGCTGGAGCGCGGGTGCAGAGTGGTAGATGGCCGCGGCAAGCGCCTTGCCGCGGTCGTTGTCTTGTCGCGTCCGGAAGCTTGTCGCTCACCGGGCCTCGCCGGGACGCGTGGTGCGTCGCGGCAAGTTCCTTGAGATGACTTGGTTGGCCTTCCCGGCAAGATCCTCTTGCCGGGGCCTTGTCTCCTTGGCTTGAATACTTTGTTCTTGAATGGCTCCAAAGGAACCACGGAGGACCTTGGCGACCACCCGGCAAGCCTTGCCGCGGGGTGCTGCGACTGCCCGTGCACAAGTTTGGGATACTAGGGTACCCCTACTCTGGTACACTGACACCATCTCCACCCACCATTACTAAAAAAATTAGTAGCCGTGATGTATCCTCAAACACCACCCCACCCCCACCACTCCACAGTCCCCCACCCGCCCCACCCTCTACATCGAACCCTAGCTCGCCGCCAACCCCTGCCGGTCTGCCTGTTCCTCCTACCTTACATAATCAAGTTCAGGTTACCTCAACGATACCCATACCGTCGCCCCACTCCCCTGATTTTTTAGATGAGGCCTGTAGTGTCCCTCCTCGCCAGATCCACATCCCCTGCTCCAGATGTCACAGCCTAAGCCCGACCACGTATCCTAGGGAGCCCGACGAGCGTTCGAACAAGTAGAGGTTTATCATGGCCTCTCCGGCGGACATTGGCGACGTGCTCACCGTTCGCACCGACTTATCGATCCCGGAGCAACACCTCGCTGCGGGAGTGTAGCGACCCGATCCAGATGGATCAAAGTCTCTATGCTTGAGTGTCATCCCTGGATCGGTATGCTGACACACAGAGTACTCGAGGATTTATAACAGAGGTAAATCACATGTATAAAATAACCTAAATACTATTACCTCAAATAATATAGCGGAAGTAACAACAAGGTTGTGGAGTCCCAACAACACCAACGGCAAAGTTGAGTGTAATCATCGCAACCCTACCGTATCACTTACTCGTTGAATAATTCCTGCAACATGAGACGTTGCAGCCATGTAGGTCAGTACATTGAGTGTACTGGCAAATTCACACCACAGAATAATGATGAACAAATTTTGTCATTACATGCATATTTGGTTGGTGGATGCTCTAAGTTTAATTTTGCATAAAGCTAATTTTTCTCTACAACAAAGGAATAAATGTTTTATTCACTACCACGTTTATGCCATTATTGAGAAGGTTCCTCCAACTCAATCCCAAAAATTCCCAAATTATTAATAACCCAATACATTAATTAAATAGAGTGATGAGATCAACCAATAATTCACTTTTAGATACTCAAATTGTCCAAAACCGGGGACACGGATAATCATGATTAGTTTGTACACTCTACAGAGGTTTGCGCAGTTTTCCCCACAAGACTCGATCTCCTCCATTGAATTCCTCGCACTGCTTGTTGTTCGAGAAGCGGATGATCAGACATGGAAGTTTCTAGGCATGACATATCGTACGATCCCTTTGAGCCAGGGTGGCATTCCGTAGGGTGATCACACGAGTCCTCCGGGATCCCCTAGGGCAAACACTAGTTTCTCCAGGTGCCCAGGCAAGCCACTGGTTTCTCTAGGGTGCCCCAACCATTCTACCCAGATGTGTGTTAATGTTGCCACCTTAAACTTTCCCTTGATTATTATTTCTCTCATAACTTGCATGAATCTCACCTACCAATCCCCGTCTACGAGCATGGCTAAGCAAGATATGACACAACTAATAGTCCCGGGGTGTTTCAAAGATCATAGGCTCCTACCTCATGAACTACATAGCAAGGCCACATGTTACGAATCCTCCACATGCAATCTTTGAAGGTGAAACTAATGCATAGTAAAAACAAGGTATTAAAAAGTATGATCAAAGTGTGAACTTGCCTTGTACTGTTGATTAAGATTTTTTGCACTCATAATTCCAGATAGTTCTACTCGTCAAACTCCGATCAATCTATCGTAAGTAAGCAATTGTATCCACACATAAGCAATCTCTCAAAGACCCGAAAAATGGAAAGGAATATTGCAAAAACTCCAAAAGAACCAAATCAAATTATTTTGCAAGATCAGATCCTAATTTCGGTGAAAAAGTGTGGTGATGGCTCAAGATGTTAGATTATGCCTAGGGATTGAATTTGAAAAAGGAATCAATTGAAAAAGCGCTATAGTTTACAAGATATGATGAAGTGAAACTTCGAGTTCAACTTTGAGTCGTTCATATTTGAAAAGATCAAAAGTTGAAACTAATAATGCCAATTGATGTAGGAAGTCAATAAGAAAATGTAGGAAAAAATTACTAGATTTAAAATAACAGATCAAATAATTCAACATAGCATAGAATGTTGTGTAACAACTCTTTGGTGGACTAGTAGAGTAACTGGCTAAGATCAAAATTTATATGTTGGAAAGATGACACTAATTGTGCGAACGGAAAGATTACGTCAATACGAATCCGATGCAGTTGGGTTCATCGGAAATGGAGGTACGGATAAAAAGATATGATCGAAAGAAATTTGAGTATGAATCTTAACAAATTTCGAAAATTGAAAGTTGCAAAAGGTTTATTTGATAGATTCACTAGATAGGTGGAATCAAGGCGAAAATTTTGGCATTGGTTTCGTCTAATTTGGATGAACGAGTAAAAAGTAATGGCTATCTGAAAAATCAGGGTCAAGCTGTTTTACGGAAGAAAATGAGCTATCGCTAAAAGAATTATAGTCTTAAAATGTAAATATAGGGACTAATTTATAAATCTAGTTATTCTACTATACACTAGTCTAAAAATAAGAAGCTATGGAAGTATAAAAAAATATGAAGAAAGAGATCTTTATAAGATAGAGAAAAGACGACTTCGGACAGAGGAGACAACTTCCAGAAGTCCCGCCGGAGAGAAAAAATATATTTTTCTTTTGTCAAGCTAGTCAAACCAAAATATTGATTTAACCCGCAGTGGATGATTTTGGGGGTTCTATGGTTCTATATTTATAGGTGAAATAGAGGCTTAGGGGTCAAAGGCTAGGCAATGTGGGACTAAACATAGACGAAAAAAAAGAAATAGATGCAGAAAGAGAGGCCCTCGCATGGCCCTAAAAGATTTCGGCCGGCCGCGCGCGCTGTAGTTTTTTTAAACAAAATTCGGCCAAAGTGAAAAAAAGGAAAAAAAAGGCTGGCTGGGGCTGGCCCATGTAGGAGAGAAAAAAAATGATGGGGCACATGATGCCACTATGCTGCGCACGTGGGCGACAGTTAGTTCAAGGTGCACACGCAGTTTTTGTTTTTTAAATAGAAACAGAAAAGGAAAAACTGAATAACGAAAATAAAAATAAAATTGTACATAGGCATATTATATAACACAATTTTCAGAAAAAGATTTCCTAAATGATGAACACATTTTCAGCGGCAAATAAATTCCACAAAAATTTAGATAAAGCGAACAGTAATAGTGGTTCATTTAAAAACCAAATAAAAAATATTTTAAAATATCAAAATGATTTCAAACTCATTTTCTCTACTTTTCTACACTAGGGAATAATTTTACCTTATTTTCCATATATTTTATTTTTGGAGAAAAATAATTTGAATAAAAACCAAATAACGACAAATTGAAAGTGGGTTTCAAAATAACGTTAAAGGGACTTTCAATTTGATTCTTTGGAACTTCCAACTCTCTTTCTTAGCATTTGAAGAAGTCATTTTATCTTCTGTCATGAAAGTCATTGAGTTGAATAAAGTTTCCGAATTTGAAATATTTCCAAATGGAATCAAATCTTTCAAAACTCTTTTCATTTATTCAAATGGAAGAAGTCATATCATCTTCACTCTAGGGGTTTTGTGATGAAGTGAATATGAATTCATGGAGATCATAAATGCAAGGTGAAAATTTGGGAAAGTCATCTCATTCCCTCTCATTCAACTTTCAAAAAGTTTCAAATTTCACTTAATTTCACACAAGCAACCACACCACAATCAAACGAACAATCAACACTATTTGTTTAATATAACATTCCAAAATTTAGAATTTTGGGATGGTACAAACCTACCACACTTAAAATGAATCCCGCCCTCGAGATTCGGAGAGGCTAGCAATAAATAGGTTAGTTTCGGGGTCTCCTCAAACATCCATCGATTGTCACAAAGGTCTGGGGTGCTACCACCGTTAGAAGCATGGTTATGGTTCCATGAAAACTCATGTACTCCATACTTCTTGTTGGCATTGTCGATCTTCTCAGATCTTCAGGATAATTCCTCCTCTGGGCTCTTCTGGTAGTGGCATAACCTTTTCCTCAATCCTTGTGTCCTTGCATCATGGTAATTAAAGTTCTTCCGAGACAATGTCTTCTCAACCGAGAGGTCTGATGCCAATACTAAACAACTATCGATATCTCATTGTGGTCATGAAACAATTTGACTAGGTCCCTGCAGAAAATAGTTATGGGCTTCATTCTCACCGTATGACCTACGGTTGGCAACAACTGCCTTGTACAAGGGAAAAAATTGTTATACCATTCTAAGGTTCAAACAAGGTTTTTTATATCGTCATCTCACTACTATGGATAAGTCAGTCAGATTTAGCATCCCATATAGTAGATGCGGATAATAAGAGTAAGTCGGCATGGTGATCAATCCATTCTGCACCCAAATCATTACCTTGTGTATGGTTTAGTGAATCTCGCATTCTAACACTCGGTCATCCTCACAAGCATTGTAGAATTTCTCTTGTCGACGAATAGAGTTCGGATATATCCATTGCTTCTACAAGCTGAACAAAACATCTATCATTCTTCATGACTCCCGGGTTTTTGTATCCTCCTAAGAAACGTCTGCTGATCAAATCACAACTTCTGCTGAAATTTCTTCTTCCAGGGAGTACTTGATCCTTCTTAGTTCATGGGCATGTGGATTCTGGGCGCACTTCAACACATGTATAGCTTTAACTCATCCTGGGATTACAATTGTTTCATATTCCCAACATTATACCTACTTTATATCCAATAGTACTTCATCCCTTCATATTCTTGGGGTATCCCACATGTCAAGATAAGACTCATATTTATTTTGTCCAAAGTCCACTCCGTGGAGTATCATTATCCTTTCCAGGGGTCAAGTGTCCTCAAAGGGTACTACCACCCTTGAAATGCAAAAATTCTTCCATAGACCATATTTCTCATATCCTCAAAAATGGTCAAAATCTTTGTTCATAGAGTAACAACTCATAAAATTCCATGTATGAAATCATGACATATGAACTTTACTGATTTCATGAATTTATTACAATCACTGAGCACCCATTACATAATTCAACTCATCGAACTTATGAAAATAAAATTACTTTCTACCACTCTTATTATCCATATCGGAATCTCAACTACTCAGCTCCAGCTTTCATCTGATCTGAACATTCCCTAGCAAAATGTCCCACTTATTTGTAGGGAAAATAATTGACTTCCGACATGTCTCGAGGTTTCTTTGTGATTATGTAGGCTCCTTGGATATTTTTAGCTTCTTCTTCGGACATTTATATGCATAATGACCTAAAAACTTGCACCTGTAACATGTGATATGACTCAGGTCCTTCTTTGTAGAAATTGGGTTGTTCTTGGGATACCTTCTATTTCTCTACCTGGACTTTTCCGTACCAATCAGGACTTCTATTTCCTGTGGGTCATAATCTATTTCCATTATCGGAATTATACTAGATACTCTTTCGGACAATACTGGGAGATGTGTCCTTCTTCTCCACATGAATAGCATGACTTGGTGTAAAGTTTAATTGGATCTTCTTAGGGTGTGTCCTCAAAATCTTCCTTCATCGCAGGTTCTTCTAAAATTTCCACGAGGGCTTCTTTCGTTGCTCCTTTCTTCTGCTAGATAGTTCGTTGTGCCATGGGGTAAATGTGACACTAAGCAGGGCAATTGGTAGTCCCTTCACACAAGAAACAAGTAATCTGCCTAGTTGGGCATTCTTCAGCCGGGTGACTTTCTTCACAATGAGGGCATTCATCCATGTGCTCCTCCTAGGTGTGTCCTATCTCTCCACAGATCCTACAGGCACAAGGTTTCTTCTTCAGGTTATCACCACGCTTTCGGATGAGAGGGGATTTGAACAGAGTCTTGTTGAATTCCTCCCAACTTTTTGCTCCATTACATCCTTGTATGGCTTGATGCATTTTCCACCATGTTGCAGCACTTTTTGTAAGGCACCGAAGAGCATATTGAACCTCATACTTCCTTGCAATCAAAATGTTCCTGAAGTGACCCTCAATGTTTTGTGTCCATTGCTCCGCCTCTAGCTTTGTCATGGAATTAACACGTCAGATGTCCTTAGTGAGAGGACTTAGTCGTGAGGCCAATGCATCTATGTGGTAGCTTGAGAGGGGTTGAGCGGAGTCGAGAGACGCAACACATGACAAGGGTTTAGACAGCTTCGGGCCCCGGGAAACATCATCCGGTAAAAACCCTACATGTTGTTTGAGGCTAGATCTCATTATCATCACGAGGGAGTCACCGTAAACTGGCTCTCCTTTAGTTGTGTCTAGCCCTAGAGATTGTTTCTTGCTTGTCTCTCTTTAGGGAGCCCTGCCCCTCCTTATATATGTTGAAGGGTCGGGTTACATGTGGAGTCCAACTCGGACTTTAACTTTAACTATTTTGACTTCCCTTCCGGGGCTTCTTAACGTCTGCCGGTTTAACATTGTCTGCCGGTTTAACACTGTCTGCCGGTTTAACAATGTCTGCCGGTGCTACCATCTGTCTTAACTCTACCGGTTTACCGTCTGTCTTAGCCATCTGCCGGTTTAACACCCACCGGTTTACCGTCTGACTTAGCCATCTGTCTTAACTGTCTGCCGGTTTACCATCCGCCGGTTTACCAAGTCCCGGCCGGTTTACGACTCCGGCCGGGTCTTACCGCGGGGTATATCCCCGACATTATCCCCCAGTTTAATTTGGATTTATCCATGTTAAACTGATCCTGATCATCCTTAAGTCCTTGTCACTTCCTTCTTATAGAAAATCCGGTTTAATAGGCGAGCTTCATAATCAACTTGCTGACATTGGTTTCTCATAGACAATATATTGTGAAGAATAACTCCTTTGATTCAACTCCCAATGCTTAAAAACAATATTGGTCGTTGAAATACTCATCTGATCTTCAGCCGGTTTAAGGACGTATAACTTGCTGGTTTATAAATATTGATAGCACTGGGTCATACTTGTAGTTAACATCCAGCTTGAAAATATACCTCTTATATGACTATCACTTGTAGCCCTCAAGTCTTAAGAAGGTAGCATAGCAACAGTTTAAGACTTGCTTCAATATAAATATCACAATCTTGAAGAAATCCAGGTTGTTCATCTCAATCACTAGTCAGAATTGAGTATTCCACATATGTAGCCCCCAAGTGCCGGGTTGTCATGCTTGCAGCAACCTGGGACTTGTAATTTCCTGATGCTCATAAAAACTTCAACCAGGGTAGCCCCCAAGGGCCGGCTCAGTAAGATAATATTGAGCTGGGACTTTGATATATACTTCAATGAAAATAACATCATATGATGTAACCCCCATCATGGGGCTTGAATCCATGTCCACAAGGTTAAGAGCCTTGTGCTTTACCAACTGAGCAGTGGACAATGTAATGGATAAAAAACTTTGTACCTTGAATTGTTGACAGAAGCAATTGTTAGCCCCCAAGGGCCGGCTCATTACGATGTGAGGAGTCGGGTCTTCAATAAGGTGAGCAAACAATGACTTTGCATTAGCCCCCAAGTATCATGGTGCATGCATGCAGCGACATGAGACTTGTGTATTTGATGTAATCTCAACTTAAATAATGTAGTCTCCAAGTGCCGGATTGTAAGCCTGCATCAACTCGGGACTACTTCCTTCATTGTAGAATAAATCATATCCATTGATAAATAATAACCACTGCGCTAAAAGCTACTTTGAAAACCTCAATCATAATATTGGTTATTGATAACCATAATAAAAATCCAGCCATATTGGCTATTAAAGATTTGAATAATATAATCGAATGATTTATAAGTGCATGATTCCAATGGCGCAATCCAAATATATACTAGCGACTGATAGTCCAAAGCCAGGTCGGGTCAATAAACACCGGTTTGATAATAAGGTCTGTCAACGTGTAGTTGAAAACCAAGCCGGTTTAAAGAATACTGGGCTAATAAGATGACCGACTAGTTCAAGAAAATCGGTTTAACATAAAATTTATCAATAAAAAAGTGATAAACGCAAATAAAACTGTGTAGTCGAGGCTTTTTGAGGGCTGCCAGGCCCAAATCCGAGGCTTTTTGTGGTCTGCTAGGCCGCTGAGTTGAACCATTTAACAAAGCATTTTAAGATGGACCTCCAACTAACCAATCACTGTTTTAACTTTGACAAGTGCAGGGTCTCAATGAGAGTAACTGTCAAACGTTCGGAGGGTCGTGCCAGGATGACCTGGATAGGAGTGTCTTACTTGATGAAGGCAGGTTAACCCGGGGCTTTAGGTAAATATACCAGGCTTCCAAGCCGTGGGTCGATACCCAGCTACAAGGGTCCATTCAAGATCCTTGGTATTTTACACAAGGAGCCCCCAAGTAACGTGATGAGCTGTGCTCATTGAGTGCCTATGTTTGAGTTGTGCATAGCATACAGACTCTCTTTAGCCCCTTGGGTGTGAAGCTCCCAAGCTTTGTTGTGGCGTGATAGCCGGATTAATGGACAGAACTCCGCTTTGTCAGCTGAAGCCCCCATGTAATCAATAATATGATAAACCAATAAGGCGGGATACCCATGTTTGAACCGCACGTCAGGGCAGCAGGTCCTCTTTGGCATCCTTTAACTTTTTGCAAGAGATAAATTCTTCTTGAACCGAATTTGAACCAGATACTAAAGGCTTCAGCGCTGTGTGGGAGACAGGATTTCCCTTAAACCTAACTATAAACCGGAGGCATCATTGTGAGCCGGAGTTTTTCTGACGGCCTTTAAATTTTTATCAATATAACAGTAGCCTCCGGGACCGGGTTATCTTTCCCTCCATCATCCTGGGGTTCTTGAATTTGCTGAAACTGGCAAGACTTGCTGAGTCATATCATCGTAGCCCCCGAGTCTTAAGATGACTCAAGGAGTTGTCTTGAGATTCTCTGTACTTGACCATAGCAGAAGGTATATATCATCGGTGTTAATAACGTGATGTAAATCCACAAAAGATTGAGATGACTGCGGTTATAAGTGATCCCATTGGAATTGTGCTAGTAACCCGGCCGGTGGGTCATCCACGCTGATTGTTTGAAATTACCCAAACTACAGTGGCAACGATTTGTACTCCAATTCTTTGAGTCATCCGGTGGAAGCTGATAATATATTATAATCTGCTCCAGATTTGTTGAAATAGACTGGTCCGCAGGGCGGCGGTTTACAAACGCAGTAGCTTGGGTGCTTCTATTGAGTGGCATGGCCAGGACAAATTTCCGCGATATAACATCATTTGGAAAGAAATAATTGTCGGGTGAGTCGGCCGCGGCATTGTAAGCCGGCACAGACGGAGAGTCGCCTACGGGCATCGTAAACCGGTGCGGACGGAGTGTCGGCCGCGGGCTTGTAAGCTAAACCGGAGAGACGGCGGCCTTGCACAAACATTTGTTGAACAATGTGGCACGGTTGGATGCTGACGCATGATAATATTGGCGCGAGCTTTATATCCGTGACATGTCATTCACTCTTGCAATGAATAATTATCCTGCACAAAAAATATCACGAGCTAGAGTAATTGCTCTTTAAAGAAATTAATATGCACTATTAAAATATACTGGATTGATATCACCTGGTAGTTTTGTGGGATGTTGATCTAGTCGCGACAACGAGGCAACTATAAAGATGAGCCAGCGTATAACGAACCGGCAACAATAGCGGGCCAGTGGCGGTTGTGAGCCGGTTGACGGCAAGGCAGCCGAGCTAATAGTTTGAACCGGCTCCGTTCCACTGACGACTCTAGGGCTCAACTATTGCTTTTCACTGAGCAGTGTTTAGCAATCATCTTCTTTCATAAAGAAACTCCAATTCGTGGTATGATTTGACAGCCCGATTGAAACTTGTCCTCTGTTTTGGGTAGCTTTTGCCTAGCTAGTACTCTTATCTGACTCGGTGAAACAACACTTTTGACGAAAACAGGGACTCCGGCCATGTTAGTTTTGGCGATCTATGGACCAGGATGTTGTCGGACGAAAGGCGACTGACTTCTATTGAACTCAAATTCTCGTCTTGTCAACAAAATTAACCCGATGGTTGATCTGCCCATGGGTGACTGCTCGCTCGCGGAGTGGCAGAGGAGACGGCAGGGCGATCCTCGGTGGTTTAACAGGGCAGCGCGGTAGGCGGTTTGACTGTTTTGACGGCTTGACGCGGAACAGCATCAAGCAGGCTTGCAGCAGCGGTTGCCGGCTTAACGACCGGGGCAACTCACAGCAACAGAGGAATTCCAACAACGGAAATGGGCCACAACAGTGGCTTGGCGGTTTATGTTGCAGGAGTCAGCTGTGGAAGTCGACGACGGCTTGCCACACCGGCGAGGGCGGTTTGGAAACGAGCTCAAGGCCATCAGCGCGGCATCCGGTGGAGGCAGAAATGACGCAAGACCGTAGGTACAGCGATGGACCGGCAGGCAGGGGCCGGCTTAAGGCGGCTGTTGGAAATATGCCCTAGAGGCAATAATAAAAGGATTATTATTATATTTCCTTGTTCATGATAATTGTTTTTATTCATGCTATAACTGTATTATCTGGAAATCATAATACACGTGTGAATACATAGACCATAATTTGTCCCTAGTAAACCTCTAGTTGACTAGCTCGTTGATCAACAGATAGTCATGGTTTCCTGGCTATGGACATTAGATGTCGTTGATAACGGGATCACATCATTAGGAGAATGATGTGATGGACAAGACCCAATCCTAAGCATAGCACAAGATCGTGTAGTTCGTTTGCTAGAGCTTTTCCAATGTCAAGTATCTTTTCCTTAGACCATGAGATCGTGTAACTCCCGGATACCGTAGGAGTGCTTTGGGTGTACCAAACGTCACAACGTAACTGGGTGACTATAAAGGTGCACTACAGGTATCTCCGAAAGTGTCTGTTGGGTTGACACGGATCGAGACTGGGATTTGTCACTCCGTATGACGGAGAGGTATCACTGGGCCCACTCAGTAGTGCATGATCATAATGAGCTCAAAGTGACCAAGTGTCTGGTCACGGGATCATGCATTATGGTACGAGTAAAGTGACTTGCCGGTAACGAGATTGAACGAGGTATTGGGATACCGACGATCGAATCTCGGGCAAGTAAAATACCGACTGACAAAGGGAATTGTATACGGGGTTGTTCGAATCCTCGACATCGTGGTTCATCCGATGAGATCATCGAGGAGCATGTGGGAGCCAACATGGGTATCCAGATCCCGCTGTTGGTTATTGCCTGAGAACCGTCTCGGTCATGTCTACGTGTCTCCCGAACCCGTAGGGTCTACACACTTAAGGTTTGGTGACGCTAGGGTTGTATGAATATGAGTATGCAGCAAACCGAATGTTGTTCAAAGTCCTGTATGAGATCCCGGACGTCACGAGGAGTTCCGGAATGGTCCGGAGGTAAAGAATTATATATAGGAAGTGTTGTTTCGGCCATTGGGAAAGTTTCGGGGTCACCCGGTATTGTACCGGGACCACCAGAAGTGTCCCGGGGGTCCACCGGGTGGGGCCACCCATCCCGGAGGGCCCCATGGGCTGAAGTGGGGAGGGGAACCAGCCCATAGTGGGCTGGTGCGCCCCCTTGGCCCACCCCCTGCACCTAGGGTTGAAACCCTAGGGTGGGGGGGCGCCCCACTTGCCTTGGGGGGCACTCCACCTCCCTGGCCGTCGCCCCCCTTGGGAGATTGCATCTCCCAGGGCCGGCGCCCCCCCTGGGGGCCTATATAAAGGAGGACAGGGGGAGGGCAGCCGCACCCTGTGTCTTGGCGCCTCCCTCCCCCTGCTACACCTCGTCCTCCTCCCGCAGCAGCTTGGCGAAGCCCTGCCGGAGCTGCTGCATCCACCACCACGCCGTCGTGCTACTGGATCATCATCAACCTCTCCTTCCCCCTTCCTGGACCAAGAAGGAGGAGACGTCATCCGCTCCGTACGTGTGTTGAACGCGGAGGTGCTGTCCGTTCGGCACTTGGTCATCGGTGATTTGAATCACGGCGAGTACGACTCCATCATCACCGTTCTCTTGAACGCTTCCGCACGCGATCTACAAGTGGTATGTAGATGCAATCTCTCTCCCATGACTCATTGCTTAGATGAGCTCATAGATGGATCTTGGTGAAACCGTAGGAAAAATTTTAATTTTCTGCAACGTTCCCCAACAGTGGCATCATGAGCTAGGTCAATGCTTAGTTCTCTATTGCACGAGTAGAACACAATTTTGTTGTGGGCGTAGATCTTGTCAACTTGCTTTCCGCTACTAGTCTTATCTTGCTTCAGCGGTATTGTGGGATGAAGCGGCCCGGACCAACCTTACACGTACGCTTACGTGAGACCGGTTCCACCGACTGACATGCACTAATTGCATAAGGTGGCTGGCGGGTGTCTGTCTCTCCCACTTTAGTTGGAGCAGATTCGATGAAAAGGATCCTTATGAAGGGTAAATAGAAGTTGACAAAATCATGTTGTGGCTTTAACGTAGGTAAGAAAATGTTCTTGCTAGATCACCTATAGAAGGCACGTAAAAACTTGCAACAACAATTAGGGGACGTCTAACTTGTTTTTGCAGCAAGTGTCTTGTGATGTGATATGGCCAAAAGTTGTGATGAATGATGAATGATATATTGTGATGTATGAGATCATGTTCTTGTAATAGGAATCACGACTTGCATGTCGATGAGTATGACAACCGGCAGGAGCCATAGGAGTTGTCTTTATTTTTGTATGACCTGCGTGTCATTGAAGAACACCATGTATATTACTTTACTTTATTGCTAAACGCGTTAGCCATAGAACTAGAAGTAGTCGTTGGCGTGACAACTTCATGAAGACACGATGATGGAGATCATGATGATGGAGATCATGGTGTCATGCCGGTGACAAAGATGATCATGGAGCCCCGAAGATGGAGATCAAAGGAGCTATATGATATTGGCCATATCATGTCACTACTATATAATTGCATGTGATGTTTATTATGTTTATGCATCTTGTTTACTTAGAACGACGGTAGTAAATAAGATGATCCCTTACAACAATTTCAAGAAGTGTTCTCCCCTAACTGTGCACCATTGCTAAAGTTCGTCGTTTCGAAGCACCACATGATGATCGGGTGTGATAGATTCTTACGTTCACATACAACGGGTGTAAGACAGTTTTACACATGCAAAACACTTAGGGTTAACTTGACAAGCCTAGCATGTACAGACATGGCCTCAGAACACAGAGACCGAAAGGTCGAACACGAGTCGTATGGAAGATACGATCAACATGGAGATGTTCACCGACGATGACTAGTCCGTCTCACGTGATGATCGGACACGGCCTAGTCGACTCGGATCGTGTAACACTTAGATGACTAGAGGGATGTCTAATCTGAGTGGGAGTTCATTGTAATAATTTGATTAGATGAACTTAATTATCATGAACTTAGTCTAAAACCTATGCAAATATGTCTTGTAGATCAAATGGCCAACGCTCATGTCAACATGAACTTCAACGCGTTCCTAGAGAAAACCAAGCTGAAAGATGATGGCAGCAACTATATGGACTGGGTCCGGAACCTGAGGATCATCCTCATAGCTGCCAGGAAACAATATGTCCTAGAAGGACCGCTAGGTGATGCACCCGTTCCAGAGAACCAAGACGTTATGAACACTTGGCAGTCTCGTGCTGATGATTACTCCCTCGTTTAGTGCGGCATGCTTTACAGCTTAGAACCGGGGCTCCAAAAGCGCTTTGAGCAACACGGAGCATATGAGATGTTCGAGGAGCTGAAACTAGTTTTCCAAGCTCATGCCCGGGTCGAGAGATATGAAGTCTCCGACAAGTTCTATAGTTGTAAGATGGAGGAAAATAGTTCTGTTAGTGAGCACATACTCAAAATGTCTGGGTTGCACAACCACCTGTCCCAGCTGGACATTAACCTCCCGGATGAGGCGGTCATTGACAGAATCCTTCAGTCGCTCCCACCAAGCTACAAGAGCTTTGTGATGAACTACAATATACAGGGGATGGTGAAGACCATTCCTGAAGTATTTTCAATGCTGAAGTCAGCAGAGGTAGAAATCACTAAGTTCAAGAAGGGCAAGGGCAAGAAGAACTTCAAGAAAGACGACAAGGATGTTGCCGCGCCCGGTAAGCCAATTGCCGGGAAGAAGTCAAAGAATGGACCCAAGCCTGAGACTGAGTGCTTTTATTGCAAAGGGAAGGGTCACTGGAAGCAGAACTGCCCCAAATACTTAGAGGACAAGAAGGCCGGCAACACTAAAGGTATATTTGGTATACATGTAATTGATGTGTACCTTACCAGTACTCATAGTAACTCCTGAGTATTTGATACCGGTGCCGTTGCTCATATTTGTAACTCACAGCAGGAGCTGTGGAATAAGCGGAGACTGGCGAAGGACGAGGTAACGATGCGCGTCAGGAATGGTTCCAAGGTCGATGTGATCGCCGTCGGCACGCTACCTCTACATTTACCTACGGGATTAGTTTTAAACCTTAATAATTGTTATTTAGTGCCAAGTTTGAGCATGAACATTGTATCTGGATCTCATTTGATACGAGATGGCTACTCATTTAAATCCGAGAATAATGGTTGTTCTATTTATATGAGAGATATGTTTTATGGTCATGCCCCGATGGTCAATGGTTTATTCTTAATGAATCTCGAGCATAATATTACACATATTCATAGTGTGAATACCAAAAGATAGTCCCACATACTTGTGGCACTGCCGCCTTGGTCACATTGGTGTCAAGCGCATGAAGAAGCTCCATGCTGATGGACTTTTAGAGTCTCTCGATTATGAATCATTTGACACATGCGAACCATGCCTCATGGGCAAAATGACCAAGACTCCGTTCTCCGGAATAATGGAGCGAGCAACCAACTTATTGGAAATCATACATACCGATGTGTGCGGTCCAATGAGCATTGAGGCTTGCGGAGGATATCGTTATGTTCTCACTCTCACTGATGACTTGAGTAGATATGGGTATGTCTACTTAATGAAACACAAGTCTGAGACCTTTGAAAAGTTCAAGGAATTTTAGAATGAGGTAGAGAATCAACGTGACCGAAAGATAAAGTTCCTACGATCAGATCGTGGAGGAGAATATTTAAGTCATGAATTTGGTACGCACTTAAGGAAATGTGGAATCGTTTCACAACTCACGCCGCCTGGAACACCTCAGCGTAACGGTGTGTCCGAACGTCGTAATCGCACTCTATTGGATATGGTGCGGTCTATGATGTCTCTTACCGATTTACCACTATCATTTTCGGGATACGCACTAGGCACAGCTATATTCACTTTAAATAGGGCACCGTCTAAAACCGTTGAGACGACACCGTATGAATTATGGTTTGGGAAGAAACCTAAGTTGTCGTTTCTAAAAGTTTGGGGATGCGATGCTTATGTCAAGAAACTTCAACCTGAAAAGCTCAAACCCAAGTCGGAAAAATGCGTCTTCATAGGATACCCTAAGGAAACCATTGGGTATACCTTCTACTTAAGATCCGAGGGCAAGATCTTTGTTGCCAAGAACAGATCCTTTCTGGAAAAAGAGTTTCTCTCGAAAGAAGTAAGTGGGAGTGTCGGAAAACCGGCGGATCTCGGGTAGGGGTCCCGAACTGTGCGTCTAGGCGGATGGTAACAGGAGACAAGGGACACGATGTTTTTACCCAGGTTTGGGCCCTCTAGATGGAGGTAAAACCCTACTCCTGCTTGATTGATATTGATGATATGGGTAGTACAAGAGTGGATCTACCGCGAGATCAAGGAGGCTAAACCCTAGAAGCTAGCCTATGGTATGATTGTTGTAATGGTTGTTCGTCCTACGGACTAAAACCCTCCGGTTTATATAGACACCGGAGAGGGCTAGGGTTACACAGAGTCGGTTACAATGGTAGGAGATCTACATATCCGTATCGCCAAGCTTGCCTTCCACGCCAAGGAAAGTCCCATCCGGACACGGGACGAAGTCTTCAATCTTGTATCTTCATAGTCTTGGAGTCCGGCCGATGATGATAGTCCGGCTATCCGGACACCCCCTAGTCCAGGACTCCCTCAGTAGCCCCTGAACCAGGCTTCAATGACGATGAGTCCGGCGCGCATATTGTTCGGCATTGCAAGGCGGGTTCCTTCTCCGAATAATTCATAGAAGATTGTGAACACTAGGATAGTGTCCGGCTCTGCAAAATAAATTCCACATTCCACCGTAGGGAGAATAATATGCACACAAGCTCAATCTGCTGACGCATTTTGTGGCACGACGTCATGCCACTACCAAGCCTATACTTGAATCGTATTTTATTATACCACCTCGGCACGTTTAGCGAAGCGGTTTCCTTGGAACGTCTTGTCGAAGCAGAGATCGTGTTCCCCTTATTCCGGGATTCTCATTAATACGGATGCGGGTAACCCAATCGTGCCCGTTGCCACGCCCCCTCTATCGAAGGCGAGTCCCGAACGGTCACGGGGACAGCTCTTGGTATTCTCCCCCTTTATAATGGGACCAAGGCTCATTTTTTTTCTTTAATCTTCAATCGAATCTGCTCCTTGCCCCGAGTTCCAACACCCAGAGCCCCAGATTCGAGCGCTTCGGACCTTCAACAATGTCCGGCTCCGACCTACAGGGCCGGTGGATGCCCTCCTCCATCACGGAAGAGGACGTGCTAAAGCTGCGAGAAGCCAGGTACCTAACCTACGAGATTTCGCATAGGTTGCCTGCCAAGGGGCAAGTCCTTCCTACTCCCGAGCCCGGCGAGAGCGTCGTGTTCGTGTCCCACCTCTGTCGGGGTTTAGGCTTCCCGGCGGATCCTTTTGTGAGAGGGCTCATGTTCTACTACGGGTTGGAATTCCATGACCTGGCTCCGGAGTCCATCCTCCATATCTCTTCATTCGTTGTCGTCTGTGAGGCCTTCCTCCGCAATACCCCTCACTTCGGCTTATGGCTCAAGACCTTCAACATAGAGCCGAAGATGATCGAGGGGCGTCAAGCAGAGTGCGGCGGGGCGGTTGTGAGCAGAAGGGCCGATGCTCCATGGCCCAAGGGCTCTTTCCAGGAGGAGCTCGGCCTGTGGCAACAGGAGTGGTTCTATATCACCGCTCCAAGGGGCAGCAAGCAGAAGCCGCCGCCCATCTTCGCTCGGGCCCTCCACAGCAGCTGATGTCGTGGGTCAACCAAGGGCTCAACTGGGGGCCGTCAAAGGATGTACCCCTACTGCAGGGCCGGATTCAAGACCTCCAAGAGAGGGAGATCAGTCTGGTGACGGTGATGCAGGTTATGCTGATTCGGCGCCTCCTGCCCTGCAAGTGTCGCCCCCTCCGTCTGTGGGAGTTCAATCCCGAGGGGCCGCAGGCTCTCCAACACTTCATGGGTACGACACCCGTGGATATGTATAAATTGTTCTTCGGATCACAAGAGATGTGTCTAAAATTGACCGAGGACTCCAGCCTAAGCTGCAATCGCCCGGATACTCAGGTAAGTGGTCCCACGTCTGAATACATCGCTTGTTTACGCCTTCTTGAATTTGCCTTTTAACCCACCGTCTCTTGAATAGGAGTGGATAGCGCAAGCGAAACTGATACGGTGTTCGGCCCCCCTCCCGGAGACCGTGCTGGATCCCGTGCTGGTCAGGATGCTGAAGGTTGCGCCTTCAGAGGAAGGCGAAGGGGAGAACAGGGACACCACCGCCTCTACCAAGGAGGCTTTGGAGGAAGGGGGAATCGAGAATCCCTCCTTCCAAGGGGAGAAGAGGACTGCCTCTGAAAACCCGGAGGCCAAGGCCTCGAAGCGGGGGAAGAGATCTTCACCAGAGGGTCCTGCGTCCGGGGAGTCCCCGACTGCACTATCTCCCCTAAGGAATCAGCCCTCCAGCGAGCCGTAAGTAAAAAAAGGGGGGTTCTGTAATAAGAGACATCCCTATGTTTGCTTCTGAGGATAACCGAAGTCTTTACCTTGTAGTTCGGATCTCCATCCTTCTCAGATGAGCTCGTCTTCGGGGGACCTTCGTCCGAAGATGGTGGAGAGCGAGATGCCTCCATCCGCCGCACCATTAGGCGGGGCGGACGAACCTAAGGTGTCATCGTGAAGGGTATCCCCGAGTCCGGCGGGGCCGAAGAGTTCGGCACCGGATGGTGTGTGGCCGGGGGAGCTGAAGGATCTGCTTGAGAGGGCGTCTATCTCAGAAGATCACCGTACACTGATGAGTATGGTGATTGGAAGAATTTCGTCCGCCGAAGGCGGGTTTCATGATGCCGTCAGAAGCTTGCTAGCGGGGTTTGAGGTACGTAAAAATGGCGTACCTTTTGACAGTTTGGCACATAAAAGTGCGCCCTGTATAGATAGTAGCCCCTGAGACTCGGTAGGTTGTCGAGAGCGACAGCGTGCCGAGGATCAAAATCACAGGTATTGATTTTTGCCTTTCCCATGCAGGTGGCGGATAGTCCGGTGGCCAGCCGGACTAATGGAGTTGCCGAACTAAAGTGGCAACTTGACGTTGCGGATGCGGACATCGCGCTAGTCAATAAGCGACTTGACGAGTCACAAGGTATGTTTTTTCTCCATGGTCACCTAGTAAGGGAGTCGAAGCCCACTCCTTACAACATGTGTGCTCAATGCAGATGGTGCCGCTGTTGTGGAGAGCCTTCGGGCCGAACTTGCTCGAACCAAGGAGCGGGCCAGAAGGAGTGATGCGGCTGCCTCGAGGGCGGCCGAAGAGCTAGAAGCCGAGAAGGCTGCTCACTGCCGAAGCAGGGAGGAGATGGCCGAAATGGCCGTGAAGTTGAAAGATATTACCGACCGCTATGAGGTTCTTGAAAAAGAACGCCGAGCGGAGCAGGAAGGCCTAAAGAAGGCCACCGCCGAAGCCAAGGATGCCCATTTTGCAATGAGGGCTATAAAGGAGGAGCTGCGCCAGGCCAGAGATATTGTGGCTGGCAAGCCCTTTCTGCTGCGCAGGCGGTTTACAGATCCGAAGTATGCTCTGCTTGGCCAGCTGTGGGGGCCGGAGGATCTGTATATGGACTTAGCGGCGAGTGAGGCAGATGCTGTTGTGCACTTCCGAAGTCAGAAGGATCACGAGACGGAAGAGCTTTTTTGGTCTCAATTCCATAGTCCGGAGCGTTCACTCCCGCTGACCGATCGGTTGGCCGAGTGGGCTGGGCTGAATAGACTATCCGGACTCGCCATGACAGATATCGTGGCTCATGTCTGGCCGGATAGTCCCAAGCCGAAGAGTTATTTTGGCTGACTACAGCGATTCCTTGGGGCGGTGCCGCATGTCAAGGCGATGAAGCGGTCGGCCTGCATAGAGGGTGCAAGGATGGCCCTCGCTTGAGTGAAGACACACTGGACGGAGATGGATGCCACCGCTGTTGCGACCCAGGGTTCGCACGAGAGCCGGTTACCCGCCGAGCACTATTTTGGGGAAGTTTTGCGTGGTCCTCGTGTAATAGAGTCGCAGTGCTCGAAAAATGTTATGTTCAAATGAACTTTGTGATTTATAAAACGATGTTTATAGTATAAGCGCTTTTTTGTACTTGTGCGTTCATGTATTGAAATATCTCATGTGCGGCCGTTAATGTATACTTGTGTATAACCTGAAAGATGGCAGTCTTCGGCTTCAGCCCCCACGCACATAGTGCGGGGGTGTTTGCGAAATAGCGCATTTTCACACTTAATCCAACGTCTTGGTCCTGTGAAGGAGGTGGTAGCGTAGCAAACGAGGCAACCGGACTATAATGCTTTATCACTTTCACTTAGCCATAGGAGTTCGAAGGTGGTGCTACGATATAGCCCCTAGGGGCACCGCACTCTCCGTATTTGGGGCGCGTGTGTGCCTGACCGGGAAGCGGTCCTTCGTCAAAGCGGAGGAATTCTAAACATTCCAGAGGTCGATCGAGTGGTTGACCAGTCTCTCGCTACATCATGACAGTCAGTTTTCGGCTTTCTCTACTGAGGTGCTCACCCGGCCGAACTGGGGCACAATCGCAGTAGTTCTCCTGGTGCCGCGTTAGCCGATGATACGGAACGTAAGGCAGCAAAACACAGGAGCCGGGCAAATCCAACATTTGACCAAAGACATGATTCGGAGCTGATGCATATAAGTCCTAACTCGAGACGCCGAACACTCCCTGAGGTGTTCGGTCTTTATGATGATGGGCAGATCAATGCCCTAAGCCCCTAGTGTCCAGGTACACGCAAGGTCCTCTGACGCGGCCGATGCCAAAACGTCAGCCTCCTCTCTGGCTATGATGAGAAACCAGGGGATGTATAGCAACAAGAGACAGTAAAAAAGGTTTACGCAGGGTCTTAATCTGAAAAGAATCCTTGCAACGGGTCCCTACTTCACGTCTGCGCCTGTGTCTCCGTTGTGCTGTATCCTGGACGGGTGTAACACGCTGTTCATCTGTAAAAGAGAGGAAAGTAATCGTGTCAAAAAATGTATTTAAAACAAAGCATGAATAAATGAATAATGTTGGGCTTTTATTGGCTCCTTATTGCTCATACGCATGGTCCCTTGTAAAGGGGTGTGCGGCTAGGGAGCCCCTAGCTTATTTATGCCGGACTCGTCTAGCCGTGTCCGGGGTCTTTAACGACCTTTTAGTGAGATGATGCCACGTGGACCGGGCATTTTAAGTGTAAGAGACGCGTAGTGTGGTATTGTGTTAAAGCGGACAAAAGCTTCGCGCCCCAATAGTGCTTGATGTCTACTTTTGAATGGGGCGACATGAAAGATTAGCTTTTCGCGTCGGAAGTTGTCGGATGACCCGAACACAACTTCTAGTAGTAAGGAGCCTATGCACTTGGTGTAAGGGCCTGGTGTCACTCCTTTAAAGGAAGTGCGGCTATGGCGAATTTTAGTACGGTTTATCCCCAACTTGCGGATTGTGTCCGGATATAGCAGGTTTAAATCGCTGCCGCCATCCATTAGGACTTGCATAAATTGTAGTCCGTCGATTGTAGGATCCAATATTAGAGCAGTCCATCCTGTGTTTCGAATGCCCATGGAATAGTACAGGTGGTCGAAAGTGATTGGTTTTGACATCCACTTTCGAGGTTCCGCTGGGGTGGACCGCCCGACACCTACTTTGGCGGGTGCCGCACTGTTGTTCCGTATTATCACATGAAGTGAATTTACTGTTTTGACTTCTTGTGGGAAAGTCTTTTGTTTTCCGGTGCTCTGCTGGTGGGGTTCATCATCATCGCTTGGCGCGTCGAGCCCCTTGTGTTCGGCGTTGAGTCGGACAAACTATTTGAAGACTCAACAATCTCGGTGGGTGTGGTTTGCAGGCCTTCCGGAGGTACTGTGGATTTGACATATCCGATCCAAAATTTTGTTTAAGTTGGATAGCTCGTCACTGTTGTCCTTAAGAGGCAGTGTTTTGTTGTTCGGCCGTGAGCTTTTAAATCCAGTGTTGACCGCCGTGTTCTTTTGGCTTATTTCTTTATTTTGGCGCTGATCCTTTCTGCGTCGTGATTTTCCGTTTCCATCTCTTATCTTTGATGTACTCGGGTCGCTGGTGCTGCATCTTGCTAGCCAGCTGTCCTCCCCCACGCAAAAGAAAGTCATGAGGCTTGTTAGTGTGGCCATTGTTCTCGGCTTCTCTTGGCCAAGGTGTCTGGCGAGCCATTCGTCTCGGACGTTATGTTTGAAAGCTGCTAAGGCTTCGGTGTCCGGACAATCGACTATTTGGTTCTTTTTGGTAAGGAACCTGTTCTAGAATTTGTGCGCTGATTCTCGGGGCTGTTGAGTTATGTGACTTAAATCGTCTGCATCCGGAGGGCGGACATAAGTCCCCTGAAAATTTGCTCTGAACGCGTCCTCGAGCTCTTCCCAACTTCCAATGGTATTTTCTGGGAGGCTTTTGAGCCAATGGTGAGCTGGCCCTTTAAGCTTGAGGGGTAGATATTTTATGGCGTGGAGATCAACTCCTCTAGCCATGTGTATGTGCAAGATATAATCCTCAATCCAGACTCCGAGATCTGTTGTTCTGTCGTATGCCTCTATGTTTACGGGTTTGAATCCCGCTGGAAATTCATGATCCAGCACCTCGTCTGTGAAACATAGTGGGTGTGCGGCACCCCTATATTTAGGCGTGCCGTTATTTTTGAACATGCGGTGTGTTGTATTGCTTCCTGGGGCCCTCTTTTTTGGCCCGTAGATGGACCTGACCGGACCATATGTTTTGCGAGGATATTTGTATGTGTCATGTGCTGGCTTATGTGCGGCGCCGCTTGCCTCTCCTGGCCTGTCATCTGGTCGTCTATCCGGCCAGGCGACCTCTTTGCTTTTTGCCTGTGGGGGCTCTATGGCCTCTTCATCGAATTCTGGCAGCAGCTTGCGCTTCGGGTAGCTCTTTGTTTGGTGTCCATTGCCATATTTGTCCGCGGTCTTGAGTACTTTGCTCCACCTTATTCTGAGTATGTCTTCCGCTATTTTGAGCTTCCGTTTTTCCTTCTTCAAACTTCTTGCAGTGGCGACAAGCCTTTTTCGAAGATTCTTGTGCTCCGGTGGGTCCGGCGTGAGACCGTCTGGACTGTTGTTTTCGCCGGGGGTGGATGGATTATCCGATTCCTCCTGCTCGGATGGTTGCTTGGTTGCATGTTTGTCGCCCGCTGGCTTGCCCTGCTCTATGGCTGGGTCATTATGGGTGCTATTGTTATCGAGGCGGGACTTGGGGCGGCGCTTGCGTCGCCGTCTTGGTTGTTTTTCGGGGGAATTATCCTTTGCCGTGTCCCGTTGTTCCTCGTTATCGCTCCCTTTTGGAGTATCCACCATATATACATCATGAGATGAGGTGGCCTTCCAGTGCCCCGTGGGTGCTGGTTCTTGATTGTCTCCGGCGTCGTCGTCCATACCGTCGATGTCTTCGGAGTCGTAGTCTAGTATGTCGGTTAGATCGTCGATAGTGGCTACAAAGTGGGTGGTGGGTGGGCTTTGAATTTCTTCGTCATCCGCATCCCAACCATCCTGACCGCAGTCCGGCCAGGGCTCTCCTGATAACGAGAGATGCTTTAGCGAATTCAAGATGTCACCAAAGGGTGAGTGCTGAAAGATGTCCGCAGCGGTGAACTCCGTAATCGGCGCCCAATCAGATTCGATTGGCAGGGGCGCCGGAGGTTCGGAGTCCGGCAAGGAGTCCGGCACCTCGGAGTCACAAGCTTTGTAAGGGACAAGGTCGGTATTCGGCTCTATCACCGTAGAAGTTGCAGCCCCCGAGGCGGTGTCCAACCACCTGTCCTCGATCTGCACGGTCGGCTCTGAACTATGGGTCGGGGCGGACTTGTGTGCGGCCTCCAGGGTACTGTCCGGCGGTAGAGCTAGATCATGCCCATCGTGACAATGCGGCACGCTCGGCTGCGGCTCGACTCCATCGAAGATCAAGTCCCCGCGGATGTCAGCCGTGAAGTTTAGGCTTCCAAACCTGACCTGATGGCCAGGGGCGTAGCTTTCGATCTGCTCCAGACGGCCAAGTGAATTGGCCCGCAGCGCAAAGCCGCCAAACACGAAGATCTGTCCGGGGAGAAAAGTCTCACCCTGGACGGCGTTGTTGTTGATTGAAGAAGCCATCAAGCCTATCGGTGACGACACAGAGGAACTCTCAATGAAAGCACCAATGTCGGTGTCAAAACCGGCGGATCTCGGGTAGGGGGTCCCGAACTGTGCGTCTAGGCGGATGGTAACAGGAGACAAGGACACGATGTTTTTACCCAGGTTCGGGCCCTCTCGATGGAGGTAAAACCCTACTCCTGCTTGATTGATTTGATGATATGGGTAGTACAAGAGTGGATCTACCGCGAGATCAAGGAGGCTGAACCCTAGAAGCTAGCCTATGGTATGATTGTTGTAATGGTTGTTCGTCCTACGGACTAAAACCCTCCGGTTTATATAGACACCGGAGAGGGCTAGGGTTACACAGAGTCGGTTACAATGGTAGGAGATCTACATATCCATATCGCCAAGCTTTCCTTCCACGCCAAGGAAAGTCCCATCCGGACACGGGACGAAGTCTTCAATCTTGTATCTTCATAGTCTTGGAGTCCGGCCGATGATGATAGTCCGGCTATCCGGACACCCCCTAGTCCAGGACTCCCTCAGGGAGGAAAGTAGAACTCGATGAAGTACTACCTCTCGAACAGGAAAGTAGTGCAGCTCAGGAAAATGTTCCTGTGATGCCTACACCAACTGAAGAGGAAAATAATGATGATGATCAAGGTACTACGGATCAAGTTGCTACTGAACTTCGTAGGTCCACAAGGACACGTTCCTCACCAGAGTGGTACGGCAACCCTGTCCTGGAAATCATGTTGTTAGACAACGGTGAACCTTCGAACTATGAAGAAGCGATGGCGGGCCCAGATTCCAACAAATGGCTTGAAGCCATGAAATCCGAGATAGAATCCATGTATGAAAACAAAGTATGGACTTTGACAGACTTGCCCGATGATCGGCGAGCGATAGAAAACAAATGGATCTTTAAGAAGAAGACGGACGCGGATGGTAATGTTACCATCTATAAAGCTCGACTTGTCGCTAAGGGTTATCGACAAGTTCAACGGGTTGACTACGATGAGACTTTCTCTCCCGTAGCGAAGCTGAAGTCCGTACGAATCATGTTAGCAATTGCCGCATACTATGATTATGAGATATGGCAGATGGACGTCAAAACGGCATTCCTTAATGGACATCTTATGGAAGAACTGTATATGATGCAGCCGTAAGGTTTTGTCGATCCTAAAGATGCTAACAAAGTATGCAAGCTCCAGCGATCCATTTATGGATTGGTGCAAGCATCTCAGAGTTGGAACATTCGCTTTGATGAGATGATCAAAGCGTTTGGGTTTATGCAGACTTATGGAGAAGCCTGCGTTTACAAGAAAGTGAGTGGGAGCTCTGTAGCATTTCTCATATTATATGTAGATGACATACTCTTGATGGGAAATGATATAGAACTTTTGGACAGCATTAAGGCCTACTTGAATAAGTGTTTTTCAATGAAGGACCTTGGATAAGCTGCTTACATATTAGGCATCAAGATCTATAGGGATAGATCGAGATGCCTCATAGGTCTTTCACAAAGCACATACCTTGATAAGATTTTGAAGAAGTTCAAAATGGATCAGTCCAAGAAAGGGTTCTTGCCCGTGTTGCAAGGTGTGAGATTGAGCTCGGCTCAATGCCCAACCACGGCAAAAGATAAAGAAGAGATGAGTGTCATCCCCTATGCTTCAGCCATAGGATCTATTATGTATGCCATGTTGTGTACCAGAACTGATGTAAACCTTGCCGTAAGTTTGGTAGGAAGGTACCAAAGTAATCCCAGCAAGGAACACTGGACAGCGGTGAAGAATATCCTGAAGTACCTAAAAAGGACAAAGGACATGTTTCTCGTTTATGGAGGTGACGAAGAGCTCGTCGTAAAGGGTTACGTTGACGCTAGCTTCAACACAGATCTGGATGACTCTAAGTCACAAACCGGATACATGTATATGTTGAATGGTGGAGCAGTGAGCTGGTGCAGCTGCAAGCAGAGCGTCGTGGCGGGATCTACATGTGAAGCGGAGTACATGGCAGCCTCGGAGGCAGCGCATGGAGCAATTTGGGTGAAGGAGTTCATCACCGACCTAGGAGTCATACCCAATGCGTCGGAGCCGATCAAACTCTTCTGTGACAACACTGGAGCTATTGCACTTGCCATGGAGCCCAGGTTTCACAAGAAGACCAGGCACATCAAGCGTGCTTCAACTCCATTCGTGAAAATGTTCAAGATGGAGACATAGATATTTGCAAAGTACATACGGATCTGAATGTCGAAGATCCATTGACTAAACCTCTTTCGCGAGCAAAACATGATCAACACCAGAACTCTATGGGTGTTCGATTCATCACAATGTAACTAGATTATTAACTCTAGTGCAAGTGGGAGACTGTTGGAAACATGCCCTAGAGGCAATAATAAAAGGATTATTATTATATTTCCTTGTTCATGATAATTGTCTTTATTCATGCTATAACTGTATTATCCGGAAATCGTAATACACGTGTGAATACATAGACCATAATTTGTCCCTAGTAAGCCTCTAGTTGACTAGCTCGTTGATCAACAGATAGTCATGGTTTCCTGGCTATGGACATTAGATGTCGTTGATAACGGGATAACATCATTAGGAGAATGATGTGATGGACAAGACCCAATCCTAAGAATAACACAAGATCGTGTAGTTCATTTGCTAGAGCTTTTCCAATGTCAAGTATCTTTTCCTTAGACCATGAGATCGTGTAACTCCCGGATACCGTAGGAGTGCTTTGGGTGTACCAAACGTCACAACGTAACTGGGTGACTATAAAGGTGCACTACAGGTATCTTCGAAAGTGTTTGTTGGGTTGACACGGATCGAGACTGGGATTTGTCACTCCGTACGACGGAGAGGTATCACTGGGCCCACTCAGTAGTGCATCATCATAATGAGATCAATGTGACCAAGTGTCTGGTCACGGGATCATGCATTACGGTACGAGTAAAGTGACTTGCCGGTAACGAGATTGAACGAGGTATTGGGATACCGACGATCGAATCTCGGGCAAGTAAAATACCGATTGACAAAGGGAATTGTATACGGGGTTGTTCGAATCCTCGACATCGTGGTTCATCCGATGAGATCATCGAGGAGCATGTGGGAGCCAACATGGGTATCTAGATCCCGCTGTTGGTTATTGCCCAAGAACCGTCTCGGTCATGTCTACGTGTCTCCCGAACCCGTAGGGTCTACACACTTAAGGTTCGGTGACGCTAGGGTTGTATGAATATGAGTATGCAGCAAACCTAATGTTGTTCGGAGTCCCGGATGAGATCCCGGACATCACGAGGTGTTCCGGAATGGTCCAGAGGTAAAGAATTATATATATGAAGTGTTGTTTCGGCCATCGGGAAAGTTTCGGGGTCACCCGGTATTATACTGGGACCACCGGAAGTGTCCCGGGGGACCACCGGGGCAGGCCACCCATCCCGGAGGGCCCCATGGGCTGAAGTGGGGAGGGGAACCAGCCCATAGTGGGCTGGTGCGCGCCCCTTGGCCCACCCCCTGCACCTAGGGTTGAAACCCTAGGGTGGGGGGGACGCCCCACTTGCCTTGGGGGCACTCCACCCCCCTGGTCGCCGCCCCCTTGGGAGATTCCATCTCCCAGGGCCAGCGCCCCCCTGGGGGCCTATATAAAGGAGGGCAGGGGGAGTGCAGGGGGAGGGCAGCCGCACCCTGTGTCTTGGCACCTCCCTCCCCCTGTTACACCTTGTCCTCCTCCCGCAGCAGCTTGGCGAAGCCCTGCCAGAGTTCTGCTGCATCCACCACCACACCGTCGTGCTGCTGGATCATCATCAACCTCTCCTTCCCCCTTGCTGGATCAAGAAGGAGGAGACGTCATCCGCTCCGTACGTGTGTTGAATGCGGAGGTGTTGTCCGTTCGGCACTTGGTCATCGGTGATTTGAATCACGGCGAGTACGACTCCATCATCACCGTTCTCTTGACGCTTCCGCACGCGATCTACAAGTGGTATGTAGATGCAATCTCTCTCCCATGACTCGTTGCTTAGATGAACTCATATATGGATCTTGGTGAAACCGTAGGAAAATTTTTAATTTTCTGCAACGTTCCCCAACAGCGGCCACGAGGAGCCAGCGGTCGGCCAGCGCGGGCGTGGCCATGGCAGGACGAGCGCGAGGTAGCAACCGGCTGATGCCGGACGGAGTGAGGCGAGTGCGTGACCGGGCGTGGAGCCGGACGGTGCAATGATCCGGCAGGTGCAGGGCTGCCGCCGTGTGCCTGCCGGCATCGTCTTGGAGGCGTAGGGCGTAGTAAACCGGCGCTTGCACTCGCTCATGCACAAGCGGAACACAGCAGCGGCGATTTGAGTAGGTCACGAAGACGGGGATTCGAAGCGGCGATGGCCGCGGGGGCGGCCGGCGGCTCAACCGGGGTCACGGCGAATCACCGCCCGGCCGGTGGAAGGAGAGGCGGAACATGGAGCAGCAGCGGCGACAGGATCGAGCGTGGGCGTTCTCCTGGCGCTGGATATGTGCGTGCGTGCGGCGGTTTGAGACGGCCACGGAAGCGGGACCGGCTGCCCGTCAAGGCGAGGCTGGTGTGGTTTCAGAGGCAACACACCTATGGCTTGCGGTGACTTTCTAGATGGAGGGACGAACCAGCAGCGGTCTTTGGATGCCAGTGGCTGATGGCGCGAGGCGGATGATGACGGCGGAGCAGATGGAAACCGGCAGCAATTCAGCATGGCTGCAGATGGCGCACGGCTGAACCGGAGCCGGTATAAACCGAGGCCACGTGGGCGAGGCAAGGGCGACGCGGAGGCGAAACGACAAAGCGGCGACAATTCAACGGCAGCCGACCGTGTGGTGAACGGGCAGCAGGCACGCGGCGTCTCGAAGGCGGATTAACACAGAGAACGGCGGAGGTGCTCTAGGTCAAGGTCACAGCTGGCAATCGGGCGGGTCAACCCAGGCGTCCGAGTCCGTGGGTAAGTCGCTTTAATTGGAGTCCTTTGGAATTGATTTGGCGTCCACGCTCAAAGTAGTAGGATCAACCAATGACCTTTCGGGAGTTGTAGCTTAGGATTTCTCTACGTGGAATAGAAATAGCCTGACCGGTTGGACCATTGACTGAATACATCGTAGCAATCCGGTATGGCCACCGATCCCATAATGGAAAACTGCCGACAGCGTTGATTGACTGCCGCAACAGTTTGGCTTCAGCGGAAACATCCCTGCGATCTCGGCGAGTTACAACGCTTGAATTTATCCAGCCCTGATCTCCACTTGATCTTTGAATATTGAATAGGCCGCTTTGACTGTTCGTTAACGACATGAACTTCTGTGCCGGTTTTTCTTCATCCGACGAAATACTAAGCTTCTCGAAATACTAAGCTTCTCAAACCCTTGAAAAATCCCTCCAAGAACTCATCACCACCGTGCGCTAGCCCCACGGTGGGCGCCAACTGTCGTGGAATTAACACGTCAGGTGTCCTTAGTGAGAGGACTTAGTTGCGAGGCCAACGCATCTATGTGGTAGCTTGAGAGGGGTTGAGCGGAGTCGAGAGACGCAACACAAGACAAGGGTTTAGACAGCTTCGGGCCCCGGGAAACATCATCCGGTAAAAACCCTACATGCTGTTTGAAGCTAGATCTCATTATCATCATGAGGGAGTCGCCGTAAACCGGCTCTCCTTTAGTTGTGTCTAGCCCTAGAGATTGTTTCTTGCTTGTCTCTCTTTGGGGAGCCCTGCCCCTCCTTATATATGTTGAAGGGGATGGTTACATGTGGAGTCCAACTCAGACTTTAACTTTAACTAATTTGACTTCCCTTCCCGGGCTTCTTAACGTCTGCCAGTTTAACATTGTCTGCCGGTTTAACATTGTCTACCGGTTTAACACTGTCTGCCGGTTTAACAATGTCTGTCGGTGCTACCATCTGTCTTAACTCTACCGGTTTAACACTTGTCGGTTTACCGTCTGTCTTAGCCATCTGCTGGTTTAACACCCACTGGTTTACCGTCTGACTTAGCCATTTGTCTTAACTGTCTGCCGGTTTACCATCCGCTGGTTTACCAAGTCCCGGCCGGTTTAGGACTCCGGCCGGATCATACCGCGGGGTATATCCCCGACAAGCTTGGTCATCAGTCCAGTAAATACAAGTCCATCTTCATTCATCCTCTATTGGTTACAAGGGTTTTGCGGTGAGATAAGAGAGATAAAGAGGGATACACACCATACAAACAATAGTTTTGAAGAGATGGGTTTATTTTGTGGCCGTCGGAAAAACATCAAACAAATGACAGCTCACAATCGTCGCATCTAACATGAGTATATAATAGGGGTTTGGTCTTCTAAAGTTCAATAAATATTCAAAGTCATTAAACTCTTCAAATCATCGGAGTATCCACTGTTGTAGCTTCAACACTTCTAATGCATGGTGAAATCCTCTTTATTCCGGAGTGGTCTTAGTTGTCTGAATCTTGTCCTTCTCGGATTGGGCTCATCAGTTGAATCTTCGTGTGGTAAAAAGGGGGAAATTGTATAGTCTAACAGTTCTAGGTGAGAGGAAATATTTGGTAAAGAATAGAAAAGATGAGAGTTAAAGAATCATCTTGAAAATAAAGTTTTAGAGAAATCTTGTCCTAAGGGCTTGCCAGTTTCTAGGGGTCACGTCCTACAGTCAATATGTGCTCTAATACCATCTTGTAGCGACCCGACCTCGATGGATCAAAGTCTCTATGCTTAAGCGTCATCCCTGGATCAGAATGCTGACACACACAGTACTCGAGGATTTATAATGGAGGTAAATCACATGTATAAAATAACCTAAATACTATTACCTCAAATAATATAGCGGACGTAACAACAAGGTTGTGGAGTCCCAACGACACCAACGGCAAAGTTGAGTGTAGTAATCGCAACCCTAACGTATCACCTACTCGTCGAATAATTCCTGCAACATGAGACGTTGCAGCCGTGTAGGTCAGTACGTTGAATATACTGACAAATTCACACCACAGAATAATGATGAACAATATCTATCACTACATGCATATTTGGCTGGTGGAGGCTCTAAGTTTAATTTTGCATAAAGCTAATGTTTCCCTACAACAAAGGAATAAATGTTTATTCACTACCAAGTTTATGCCATTATTGAGAAGGTTCCTCCAACTCAATCCCAAAAATTCCCAAATTATTAATAACCCAATATATTAATTAAATAGAGTGATGAGATCAACAAATAATTCACTTCTAGATACTCAAATTGTCCATAACCGGGGACATGGGTAATCATGATTAGTTTGTACACTCTACAGAGGTTTGCGCACTTTTCCCCATAGGACTCGATCTCCTCCATTGAATTCCTCGGACTGCTTGTTGTTTGAGAACCGGATGATCGAGACATGGTCTTTCCAAAGAGGTCCCCTTAACCGATAGATAGGCCATACACCTACAATCCCCCTTACATCTGCTAGCCTATCATGGAAAGGTTTCCCACAACTTACTGAACTATGCTAGAGCCCATAATGGCTTGTGGCTGCACATGGCAATTTCTAGGTATGAAATATCATATGATCCCTTTGAGCCTGGGTGGCATTCCGTAGGGTGATCACACGGGTCCTCCGGGATCCCCTAGGGCAAACACTAGTGTCTCCAGGTGCCCAGGCAAGCCACTGGTTTCTCCAGGGTGCCCCAACCATTCCACCTAGATGTGTGTTAGTGTTGCCACCTTAAACTTTCCCTTAATTATTATTTCTCTCACAACTTGCATGAATCTCACATACCAATCCCCGTCTACGAGCAGGCTAAGCAACATATGACACAACGAATGTTCCTGGGGTGTTTCAAAGATCATAGGTTGCTACGTCATGAACTACATAGCAAGGCCACATGTTACCAATCCTACTCATGCAATCTTTGAGGGTGAAACTAATGCATAGTAAAAACTCGGTATTGAGAAGTATGGTCAAAGTGTGAACTTGCCTTGTACTGTTGATGAAGATTCTTCGCACTCATAATTCCAGATAGTTCTACTCGTCACCCTCCAATCAATCTATCGTAAGTAAGAAATTTTATACACACATAAGCAATCACTCAAAGACCCAAAAAATGGAAAGAAAGATTGCAAAACTCCAACAGAACCAAATCAAATTATTCTGCAAGATCAGATCCTAATTTCGGTGAAAAAGTGTGGTGATGGCTCAAGATGTTAGATTATGCCAAGGGATTCAATTTGAAAAAGGAATCCATTGAAAAAGCGCTACAGTTTACAAGATATGATCAAGTGAAGCTTCGAGTTCGAATTTGAATCGTTCAAATTTGAAAAGATCAAAGTTGAAACTAATGATGCTACTGGATGTAGGAATTCAATATGAAAATGTAGGAAAAAGAATTACTAGATTGAAAATAACGGATCAAGTAATTCAACATAGCATAGAATGTTGTGTAACAACTCTTTGGTGGACTAATAGAGTAACTGGCTAAGATCAAAATTTATATGTTGGAAAGATGACACTAACTGTGCGAAGGAAAGACTACTTCAATACGAATCCGATGCAGTTGGGTTCATCGGAAAAGGAGGTACGGATAAAAAGATATGATCAAAAGAAATTTGAGTATGAATCTGAACAAATTTTGAAATTTTAAAGTTGCAAAAAGTTTATTTGATAGATTCACAAGATAGGTGGAATCAAGACGAAAATATTGCCTTGGTTTCGTCTAATTTGGATGGACGAGTAAAAAGTAATGGCTATCTGGAAAATCAGGGTCAACTTCGGAGAGAGGAGACAACTTCCAGAAGTCCCGCCGGAGAGAAGAAATATATTTTTCTTTTGTCAAGCTAGTCAAACCAAAATATTTATTTAACCCACAGTGGATGATTTTGGGGTTCTATGGTTCTATATTTATAGGTGGAAGAGAGGCTTAGGGGTCAAAGGCTAGGCAATGTGGGACTAAACATAGACAAAAAGAAAAGAAATAGAGGCGAAAAGAGAGGCGCTCGCATGGCCTACAAGTGTTCGGCCGACCACGCGTTGTAGTTTGTTTTTTAAATAAATACGGCAAAAGTGAAAAAACGAAAAAAAAACTGGCTGGGCCTGGCCCATGTAGGAGAGAAGAAAAAAATGATGGGGCGCCCGATGCCACTATGTTGCGCACGTGGTCGACACTTAGTTCCAGGCGCACACGCAGTTTCCATTTTTATATAGAAAAAGAAAAGGGAAAAGTGTTAACGTAGATAAAAATAAAATTATTTATAGGCATATTATATACAGAAAAAGATTTCCTGAATGATGAACATATTTTCAGCGGCAAATAATTTCCACAAATATTTAAATAAAGCGAACAGTACTAGTGGTTCATTTAAAAACCAAATAAAAATATTTTGAAATACCAAAATGATTTCAAACTCATTTTCTCTACTTTTCTACTGTAGGGAATCATTTTACCCTATTTTCCATATATTTTATTTTCGGAGAGAAATAATTTGAATAAAAACCAAATAACTCCAAATTGAAAGTGAGTTTCAAAATAACTTCAAAGGGACTTTCAATTTGATTATTTGAAACTTCCAACTCTCTTTCTTAGCATTTGAACAAGTCATTTATATTCTCTCATGAAACTCATTGAGTTGCATAACGTTTCTAAATTTAAAATATTTCCAAATGGAATTCAAATCTTTTTAAAACCCTTTTCATTTATTTAAATGGAAGAAGTCATATCATCTTCACTCTAGGGTTTTGTGGTGAAATGAATATGAATTCATGGAGATCATAAATGCAAGGTGAAAGTTTGGGAAAGTCATTTCATTCCCTCTCATTCAACTTTCAAAAAGTTTCAAATTTCACTCAATTTGACACAAGCAACCACACCACAATCAAACAAACAATCAAAACTATTCATTTAATATAACATTCCAAAATTTAGAATTTTGGGATGTTACAGGAAGCCGGTGAAGTCGTTGACTACGTTGCCATGCTGAAGGCTTCACGTTACCAGGCTAGGGTATTACTGTATCTCGGGAAAGCTAGCTACGACATCAAGCTCGTCGACAGTGATGACTTCATGCGGGCCATGTCACAGGTTAAGTAGTCCATCCCCAACCCCTCTGGTTCAACCATCGTCGATCTCTTCGACGGCCTACCGCTGATCTCCTTCTCCAAGCGGTCAAGGATTTGCGATCCTTGAACACCATCGAGCCCATTTTGTCATTTCTGAAGTACACGTTCTACGGCGGCAGATTGGGATCCTCAATTGCCAAGTCAGATCTCAATGACCATGACCATGAGGAGGGCACTCACAAAGGTTCTTCGAAGGTGAAACAACCCATCTATGACATCAGAGAGCGCACCATGGGTATGTGTTGTTCCAACTAGAAGGACCCCGTCCATGACATGTGAGGCAACATCCTATCAGCAAATCTTACCTTTTCTAGCTTGCCAACCCGTACCCTTGTTGTAGTAGCTTTTGCCATGCGGTTTTTAACTGTGTCGTGTTTAATTATTTCAGTTAGGCAAAAATGTTACGTTCAATAGGGCTATGTGATGTTTAAGTATGAATTGTCCACTTCAGTTTCACGAATGGCTATATTTAGTTGATTATAGCGAGTATATGCCTTGTTTATCTATATTTGGTTTCAAGGTTGGTTGCAGTGAGCATTTGTCCAGTTATCAAGGACATGCCTTGTTTATCTATATTTGGTTGTTAGGTTTGTTGTAGGGAGCATTTGTCCACTTATTAAGCAGATGCCGTGTTTATCTATATTTGGTTGTTATGTTGCCTACAGTGAGCATTTGTCCAATTTTCAAGCCGATGGCTTATTTATCTGTATTTTCTTGTTAGGTTGATTGAAGTGAGCATTTGTCCAATTTTCAAGCCGATGGCTTATTTTATCTGTATTTTCTTGTTAGGTTGATTGAAGTGAGCATTTGTCCAGTTTTCTAACATATGCCATGTTTATTTGTATGGCTTGTTAAGATGGTTAGAGTGAGACTATGTCTAGTTTTCAATGGCTATATTTGGTTGTTATACTAATCATTTATGCCTTGTTTATTTTAGTCATTCACAATGTGATGTTCATTTTGTGCAAGTCAGAACGGTACGGCTCGATTACATCAATACCAGTTTGAACGGGTATATTTAGTTCTAGTTATGCCTGGTGTAGTTTTACACATTTATCCAGTGTGATGTTTAAGCATGACCTACATTCTATTCATTTTCAACAATTTGAATTGCAATATTTGATGGTTATTAAGCCTATTGTAGGTAACACTCCCTTCCATTTTATATCTGCTTTAACAGCATGCTGAAACCAACACATTCAAGCTATCATTTGGAGATGATGTTGTTTACCTTTGCTATATTTATTTGATGTTAAGGTTGTTGTGCTTATCATGCCTTTCCACTACTTAGGTAGCACAACAACGGGAGGGGCCAGCATTTTTTGCCGAGGTTAGTTTCATCCCTTGACTTGTACTCCCCCCGTCGTTCCATAATGTAGTGCATATAGATCCAGGCCTAGACACTTGTTAGCTTCTAATACTGACTTGTAGGTACATATGCCCTTGACAATGATCCACGCATCGACCCTTTTTGCATAAGGGGAAATAGGATATTCATGAACAACCATCAAGTGAGGAAACTGAAAAGGATTATTAGCAAAAAGATACGAACAGTGGCAAGAAAATTATTTGTTTACCCTCTACCCAACACAATAGTGAGCTGTAGGATGGTGATACGTCTCCGTCGTATCTATAATTTTTGATTGTTCCATGCCAATATTATTCAACTTTCATATACTTTTGGCAACTTTTTATATTATTTTTGGGACTAACATATTGATCCAGTGCCCAGTGCCAGTTCCTGTTTGTTGCATGTTTTATGTTTCGCAGAAACCCAATATCAAATGGAGTCCAAACGGGATAAAAACGGACGGAGATTATTTTGGAATATTTATGATTTTTGGGAAGTAAAATCAACGCGAGACGGTGCCCGAGGTAGCCACAAGGCAGGGGGGCGCCCCTAACCGTCGTGGGCCCCTCGTAAGGCGGTTGATGCTCTTCTTTGGCCGCAAGAAAGCTAATTTCTGGAAAAATATCTGGGCGAAGGTTTCAATCCAATCGGAGTTACGGATCTCCGGATATAAAAGAAACAGTGCCAGGGCAGAATCAGAGCGCGCAGAAGCAGAGAGAGACAGAGAGATAGATCCAATCTCGGAGGGGCTCTCGCCCCTCCCACGCCATGGGAGCCAAGGACCAGAGGGGAAAACCTTCTCCCATCTAGGGAGAAGATCAAGGAAGAAGAAGAAGAAGGGGGGCTCTCTCCCCATTGCTTCTGATGGCGCCGGAACGCCGCCGGGGGCCATCATCATCACCGCGATCTTCACCAACACCTCCACCATCTTCACCAACATATCCATCACCTTCCCCCATCTATATTCAGCGGTCCACTCTCCCGCAACCCGTTGTACCCTCTACTTGAACATGGTGCTTTATGCTTCATATTATTATCCAATGATGCGTTGCCATCTTATGATGTCTGAGTAGATTTTTGTTGTCCTATCGGTGATTCATGAATTGCTATGATTGGTTTAATTTGCTGGTGGTTATGTTGTGTCCTATTGTGCCCTCCTTGTGGCGCAAGCGTGAGGGATTGCCGCTGTAGGCAGTTGCAATATGTTCATGATTCGCTTATAGTGGGTTGCTTGAGTGACAGAAGCATAAACCCGAGTAAGGGGGTTGTGGCGTACGGGATAAAGGGGACTTGATGCTTTAATGCTATGGTTGGGTTTTACCTTAATGATCTTTAGTAGTTGCGGATGCTTTCTAGAGTTCCAATCATAAGTGCATATGATCCAAGAAGAGAAAGTATGTTAGCTTATGCCTCTCTCACATAAAACTTGCTATCGGTCTAGTAAAGTAGTCAATTGCTTAGGGACAATTCCACAACACCTACCACCACTTTTCCACACTCTCTATATTTACTTTATTGCTTCTTTATCTAAATAACCCCTAGTTTTTATTTATGTGCTCTTTATTATCTTGCAAACCTATCCAACAACACCTACAAAGTATTTCTAGTTTCATACTTGTTCTAGGTAAAGCGAACACTAAGCGTGCGTAGAGTCGTATCAGTGGAAGATAGGACTTGAGAGAATATTTGTTCTACCTTTAGCTCCTCGTTGGGTTCGACACTCTTACTTATCGAAATAGGCTACAATTATCCCCTACACTTGTGGGTTATCAAGACCTTTTTCTGGCGCCCTTGCCGGGGAGTCATAGCATGGGGTCAATATTCTCGTGTGTTCTTGTTTGCTTTTTCACTAAGTAATTTTTATTTGCCGTTCTTAGTTGTTTTCTATCTTTAGTTATGGATATGGAACACGAAATACCAAAAAAATTAGTTGTACCTACTACACCAATGGTTGAAGAACCACTCAAAATCTATCACACTCCTGAAGATTTTTACTTGGATCATCTTCGATCCCTTTGTGCTCGTGCTGAAACCCCAACTAGCTTAGTTGAGGGCAAATCTTTAGATAACCATGCTTGTTATGTGCGACACCGTATATCTGAAGAAGGGAAACTTTTACTAGATCAAATTCATCATTTGCAATGTTATGCTTGGAATTTAAGTGAAATATATGATTTTAGTTGTTGTTCTGAAAACCCTAAGAAACACCTTCCCTACCAATGTGAGTTTAGTGATAATGGAATCATATCTTCGTACGCTAAGGGTGTTTATAATTATTATGATGTTCAACAAATTGAAGAATTTGTTGCTTTTAAGGGTGCTTATGAAATTGCTTCTTTGATTGAGAAGTATGATGCTACTCTCTACAAATCTGAAATTTTTGCCATATTTAAATATTGTTATGATAATTATGCTTATAATGCCTATGTTAAACCATATATTGAGGACTCCTCCACTGTCCAAGAAGAGACTAATATTTTGCAGGAGTCTATGGAAGAAGAAATTGATGAAACTGTGAGCTCATTGGATGAAGAAGATGATGAGGAGAGCGAAGTACAAAAGGAGGAAGAGCGGATTAGCTACCCGTGCCCACCTTCCAATGAGAGTAACTCTTCAACTCATACATTGTTTAACTCCCCTTCGTGCTTACCGAAGGATGATTGATATGATGTTTGCTATGATCCCGTTGATTGTCTTGAAATATCCCTTTTTGATGATGCTTGCTATGCTTGTGGCCAAGATGCCAATATGATTATGCTTATGGAGATGAACTTGCTATAGTTCCTTATGTTAAACATGAAATTGTTGCTATTGCACCCACGCATGATAGTCCTAGGATCTTTTTGAATTCTCCAAACTACACTATATCGGAGAAGTTTGCACTTATTAAGGATTATATTGATGGGTTGCCTTTTACTATTGCACATGATAATTTTGATGAATGTAATATGCATGTGCTTGCTGCTCCTACTTGCAATTATTATGAGAGAGGAACTATACCTCCACCTCTCTATGTTTCCAATATGATAAAATTGCAAGAAACTGCTTATACTATGCATTGGCCTTTACTTGGTGTTTATGAATTGTTCTTTTATGACATGCTGATGCATAGGAAGAGAGTTAGACTTTGTTGTTGCATGATATATGTTACTTTGTGCTCACTACTAAATTACAAATCATTGTTAATTAAAATTTTCTTTGATGTACCTTGGGATCCGGGTGGATCCATTACTTGAGCACTATATGCCTAGCTTAATGGCTTTAAAGAAAGCGCTGCCAGGGAGACAACCCGGAAGTATTAGAGAGTCATTTATTTCTGCCGAGTGCTTTTATATAGTTTAAGAACAAAAAAATAAAGAGGAGAACCCAAAACTTTTCAAAAAGGAAAGTGAGTGAGAGAGACAAGCATTGTTGAAGTGGGAGAGCTCCTTGAACTTTGTTCATGCTCACGGAAACTTTGTGAAACTTAATTACAGAAACTTTTCATCAAAAATAATTACCCCCTTGTACAATTTCATTGTATTATAAAAATAATGTGCTCAGGTTTGCCTTTAGGATGTTTACAATGCTTGTTGGTTTGTACGGTGCAGGACAGAAACTTTGGCTGTAGTGCGCGATTTTACATTTTTTTACTGGAACGTCAAACAATTCTGATTCTTTTTGCACTGTCTTTCTTACAAATTCTTTACTTTTCCTAATTGTGGTAGAATTTTTGGGGTACCAGAAGTATGGTGAATGTTCAGATTGCTACAGACAGTTCTGTTTTTCACAGATTCTGTTTTGATGCATAGTTTACTTGTTTTGATGAAACTATCAATTTCTATCAGTGCATTAAGCCATGGAAAAGTTATATTACAGTAGACACAATGCAAAAACAAAATATGAATTGGTTTGCAACAGTACCTAGACTAGTGATTTGCTTTATTATACTAACGGATATTACCGAGTTTTCTGTTGAAGTTTTGTGTGGATGAAGTGTTTGATCGAGGAGGTCTCGATATGAGGAAAAGGAAGAGAGGCAAGAGCTCAAGCTTGGGGATTCCCAAGGCACCCCAAGTAAATATTTAAGTAGACTCAAGCGTCTAAGCTTGGGGATGCCCCGGAATGCATCCCCTCTTTCTTCAACAAGTATCGGTATGTTTTCGGATTCGTTTCGTTCATGCGATATGTGCAAATCTTGGAGCGTCTTTTGCATTTCGTTTTTACTTTTCTTTTATGCACCATGCTGGTATGAGATAGTCCTTGGTTAACTTACAGAATGCTCATTGCACCTCAGTTAAATCTTTTGAGTATGGCTTTATAGAATGCTTCATGTGCTTCACTTATATCATTTGAAGTTTGGATTGCCTGTTTCTCTTCACATAGAAAACCGCCATTTGTAGAATGCTCTTTTGCTTCACTTATATTTGTTAGAGTGTGGGCATATATTTTGTAGAAAGAATTAAACTCTCTTGCTTCACTTATATCTATTTAGAGAGATGACAGGAATTGGTCATTCACATGGTTAGTCATAAAATCCTACATAAACTTGTAGATCGCTGAATATGATATGTTTGATTCCTTGCAATAGTTTTGTGATATAAAGGTGGTGATATTAGAGTCATGCTTGTGGGCGACTGTGGATTAGTAGAAATACTTGTGTTGAGTTTTGTGATTCCCGTAGGGTGCACGTATGGTGAACCGTTATGTGATGAAGTCGGAGCATGATTTATTTTATGATTGTCTTCCTTATGTGTGGCGGTCGGGGACGAGCGATGGTCTTTTCCTACAAATCTATTCCCCTAGGAGCATGCACATAGTACTTTGTTTCAATGACTAATAGATTTTTGCAATAAGTATGTGAGTTCTTTATGAATAATGTTGAGTCCATGGATTATACGCACTCTCACCCTTCCATCATTGCTAGCCTCTTCGGTACCATGCATTGCCCTTTCTCACCTCGAGAGTTGGTGCAAACTTCGCCGGTGCATCCAAACCCCATGATACGATACGCTCTATCACACATAAGCCTCCTTATATCTTCCTCAAAACAGCCACCATACCTACCTATCATGGCATTTCCATAGCCATTCCGAGATATATTGCCATGCAACTTCCATCATCATCATATACATGACTTGAGCATTCATTGTCATATTGCTTTGCATGATCGTAAGATAGCTAGCATGATGTTTTCATGGCTTGTCCATTTTTTGATGTCATTGCTATGCTAGATCATTGCACATCCCGGTACACCTCCGGAGGCATTCATATAGAGTCATATCTTTGTTCTAGTATCGAGTTGTAATATTAAGTTGTAAGTAAATAAAAGTGTGATGATCATCATTATTAGAGCATTGCCCCAGTGAGGAAAGGATGATGGAGACTATGATTCCCCCACAAGTCGGTATGAGACTCGACTTAATAAAAAAAGGCCAAAGAAGCCCAAATAAAAAAAGGGGGCCAAAGAAGCCCAACAACAACAAAAAATGAGAGAAAAAGAGAGAAGGGGCAATGTTACTATCCTTTTACCACACTGTTACTTCAGAGTGGCACCATGTTCTCCATTTAGAGAGTCTCTTGAGTTATCACTTTCATATACTAGTGGGAATTTTCATTATAGAACTTGGCTTGTATATTCCGATGATGGGCTTCCTCAAATGCCAGAGGTCTTTGAGCAAGCAAGCTGGATGCACACCCACTTAGTTTCCAGTTTGAGATTTCATACACTTATAGCTCTAGTGCATCCGTTGCATGGCAATCCCTACTCCTCGCGACATCAATTGATGGGCATCTCCATAGCCCGTTGATTAGCCGCGTCGATGTGAGACTTTCTCCCTTTTTGTGTTCTCCACACAACCTCCATCATATTCTATTCCACCTATAGTGCTATATCCATGGCTCACGCTCATGTACCGTGTGGAACTTGAAAAGGTTTGAGAACGTCAAAAGTATGAAACAATTGCTTGGCTTGTCATCGGGGTTGTGCATGATTTGAATATTTTGTGTGGTGAAGATGGAGCATAGCCAGACTATATGATTTTGTAGGGATAACTTTCTTTGGCCATGTTGTTTTGAAAATACATGATTGCTTTATTAGTACGTTCGAAGTATTATTGTTTTTATGTCAAAAGATAGATTATTTCTTTGAATCACTCGTGTCTTAATATTCATACCATGATTAGATTACATGATCAAGATTATGCTAGGTAGCATTCCACATCAAAAATTATCTTTTTTATCATTTACCTACTCGAGGACGAGCAAGAATTATGCTTGGTGATGCTGATACGTCTCCGTCGCATCTATAGTTTTTGATTGTTCCATGCCAATATTATTCAACTTTCATATACTTTTGGCAACTTTTTATATTTTTTTTGGGACTAACATATTGATCCAGTGCCCAGTGCCAGTTTCTGTTTGTTGCATGTTTTATGTTTCGTAGAAACCCAATATCAAATGGAGTCCAAACGGGATAAAAACGGACGGAGCTTATTTTTGGAATATTTATGATTTTTGGCTAGTAAAATCAATGCGAGACGGTGCCCGAGGTGGCCACGAGGCAGGGGGGCGCGCCTGCCCATACTGGCACGCCCCTGACCCTCATGGGCCCCTCGTAAGGTGGTTGACGCTCTTCTTTGGCCGCAAGAAAGCTAATTTTTGGAAAAATATCTGGGCGAATGTTTAAATCCAATAGGAGTTACGGATCTCCGGATATAAAAGAAACGGTACCAGGGCAGAATCAGAGCGCGCATAAACGGAGAGAGACAGAGAGATAGATCCAATCTCGGAGGGGCTCTCGCCCCTCCCACGCCATGGGAGCCAAGAACCAGAAGGGAAACCCTTCTCTCATCTAGGGAGAAGGTCAAGCAAGAAGAAGAAGAAGGGGGGCTCTCTCCCCCTTGCTTCCGGTGGCGTCGGAACACCGCCGGGGGCCGTCATCATCACCGCGATCTTCACCAACACCTCTGCCATCTTCACCACACAAAATATTCAGTGGTCCACTCTCCCGCAACCGACTGTACCCTCTACTTGAACATGGTGCTTTATGCTTCATATTATTATCCAATGATGTGTTGCCATCTTATGATGTCTGAGTAGATTTTCGTTGTCCTATCGGTGATTGATGAATTGCTATGATTGGTCTAATTTGCTTGTGCTTGTGTTGCTGTCCTATTGTGCCCTCCGTGTCGCGCAAGCGTGAGGGATTCCCGCTGTAGGGTGTTGCAATATGTTCATGATTCACTTATAGTGGGTTGCTTGAGTGACAGAAGCATAAACCCGAGTAAGGGGGTTGTGGCGTATGGGATAAAGGGGACTTGATGCTTTAATGCTTTAGTTGGGTTTTACCTTAATGATCTTTAGTAGTTGCGGATGCTTGCTAGAGTTCCAATCATAAGTGCATATGATCCAAGAAGAGAAAGAATGTTAGCTTATGCCTCTCTCACATAAAACTTGCTATCGGTCTAGTGAAGTAGTCAATTGCTTAGGGACAATTCCACAACTCCTACCACAAGTTTTCCACACTCGCTATATTTACTTTCTTGCTTCTTTATCTAAACAACCCCTAGTTTATATTTACGTGCTCTTTATTATCTTGCAAACCTATCCAACAACACCTACAAAGTAGTTCTAGTTTCATACTTGTTCTAGGTAAAGCGAACACTAAGCGTGCGTAGAGTCGTATCAGTGGAAGATAGGACTTGAGAGAATATTTGTTCTACCTTTAGCTCCTCGTTGGGTTTGACACTCTTACTTATCGAAAGAGGCTACAATTATCCCCTACACTTGTGGGTTATCAGATAGTAACTACAAACTCTGTATCCTTCTCTTTTTACTTCCCATAATGAATTGTTAGACAACAATGTCTGAATCTTTTTCATTCGCAATGATTCCTGAAGCAGTTTACTCAAGATTACCTCGCAAAGTACATGATTGGTGGACACACAATGAAGCTTAAAGTATTTCATCTACACTACAATGAGCATCGAGAAGTCCTAACAAAGACAGTGAAGGATGGACATGCACCTATCACAAGGGGTTGGCCTAGAGTCGTACGCGCATTCCGCATGGAGGAGGGCACAATATGGGCATTCCGCTTCACCTTCTCCAACAACCAGAATGTCATTTGCCTCTCTCTTTACAGTATTTAGTACAACTGTGGTTCATCTTTCTTTACTTGGTGCTTATGTAGTTCTTCAGTATATGTACCTATGCATCGAATTATGCATTCGTGGTTGAACCTATATTTGTAATAAACATGGTTCGATATGAAATAAGTGATTCAAAATCTGTGATTTTTAAATTAGGGATAAATTAGGTATTACACTGCACACAGTTTTCGAAAGCGAAACGTTTGCGATAGACGCGAAGATCAGACACGTTTATCGGATCCACTACGTGTGCGATCAATCTCTACTGCACATGACCAGCTAAGAAAAAACGTGTGCGATTAACAACAGCATCGCACACAGTTCCCTCTTATTAAATGTCTATGAAAGTCACCTTATCACACACGCTTTGCTATTATGGACTGTTTATGATGTTGTGCGCATCACAAATGTTTGGTCATAGAAGAACGCGTGCGATAGGTCTTCATTTGACGTGGGTATGACGGATGAATCATGCAGGATGTATTCAAGCTTCACATACAATTTTATAGAGACAACTATATGCGCTCTTACATCAAATCGCATACAATCGAGGAAAGGTAAATGTGTGTGATTGTCTGCTTGTCGTACACATTCTATAAACGTGAATTGTTTGTGATGGGTCGTGCATCGTAAACGTAGCACCACAGAATAGCAACTGCGATGGCAATGCGAGCACAAACGAGTTGCATGATGAAGAGTTTGGGATATTTGAGATATCAGAAACAATTTCATTGGGACAACTGTATGCATCAAGATTCCCTATCCCCGAAGGTTTCTGGGTCGTGTGGGAAGGACCCCGCTATCGCACACACTAACTCGGTGACAGTTCAAAATGTCATTGCCGAAAGGGGTTAAAAACCGTTTTTATAGCACCTCGGTGTATCAGTGTTGTAGAAAATGGTATTGATGTCCTCATCATCCTCCCCTTCTTGAAATGAAGCCATCCTCGACGGAAGCTCATCTTCCTCACCCAAATAAGGCTTCAAATCTGCAATCTTAAAAGTGGGACTAACTCCAAAATCTGTAGGCACCTCAAGTTTATGTGCATTATCATTTATTTTCTCTAACACCTTAAAAGGACCATCAGCACGTGGCATTAGCTTTGATTTGCGCCAATGAAATCTATCCTTACATGATGTAACCAAACAAGATCTCCAGGTGCAAACACAACATGTTTTCTACCCTTATCTCCAGCAATTTTATATTTAGCATTCATATGCTCAATGTTCTCCTTAGTTAAGTCATGCATTTTTACAATCAATTCAGCATGTTGTTTAGCATCAAAATTAACCTTCTGCGAAGATGGAAGAGGCAACAAATCAATGGGTACACGAGGTAGGAAGCCATACACAATCTCAAAAGGGCACATCACTACTAGGGAAAAGCCTAGCAGTTGTGCTGGTTTTTTTCCTAGCAGTAGTGCGGGGTAACGCACTACTGCTACGGTGCTACAGCTAAAGGTTAGCAGTAGCGTTGGTTTATGCGTGCTACTGCTATAGCTACTTTGTAGTAGCGCTTCTTGCAGAAAGCGCTACTGGTAATTATGAGTAGCGCTCCTCTCTTCATGCGCTACTACTATTATTCCATATTCTGTTTCTTTTTTTTCATGTCGTATTCATACACCATTATACAAATTTTCATATAGTAGCAATTTCGAGATACTTCTTACATCATAATGAGTTATTAAATCACTAGGTGAAAGAACCATGGATTAGTTTCAAGTGGATGGATCTTAAGTGACCAAGTCATGGATTATCATGATAATCCATGACTTGATCACTTAGCATCCATCCACTTGAAACTAATCCGAGGTTTCTTTCACCCAATGATATAATAATTCATCATCATCATCATCACCATATCATTAACAATTTATCATCATAATGCATCATTGTCATATAACAACTCCTCATGATCATCATTTTCGTCCATGAGACATCATATAACAACTTGGTCACTAGTCACAATCACAACTCGACCTCATCATCATCATCAACTCTAACACATTGTAGCACATAATAACACATTGTACCTAGGACCTACTCCTCTCTGATAGGACCTACTCCTATCTCATAGGAGCTACTACCATGATGCGGAGCATCCTATGTGCATCACCATGTCAAGAATCCGTTTGGCAAGTGACACGTGCGACCTCTACTTCTCATACATAAAGGTAAATCTTCTCCTTTACGCATGTTCACTTGAACCCTTAGAGGATGGTATACTACTTGACACTACACACGTGTGCATACATAGGTATTGTCGGAACACTACGGTCAACAAGGAGTGCTAGTGCCAAGGAACAACTACACCATCCACGAGGGAAGCATGGAAGAGAAGACGCAAGAAGATGGAGCTGCGGAGCCTACAGCAGCCGGACGTCCGACGTGCCACCGGATGTCCGACACTCTATAGCGCCCAGACGACCGACGTCCATCGGACGTCCGACGCAACCACACCAGGACCTGCCTGGAGAGCTACAATGACCGGACGACAGACGACAACCGGACGTCCGACAAGTTCGAGGGACCGGACGACCGAGGCCGACCGGACGACCGGTGCCACCAGTCCAGAGAAGAAATGTCGGAAGTCTGATGCCCTTCGAACGTTCGGACCCCCGCGGGCGACCAGACGTCCGACCCCGACCGGACGTCTGACCCTGACCGGACGTCCGACACTGCCTGTGCGCAGCCGGGCCTTTGGCCTTGTATCCCTCTCCCACTTACCCCTTTCTGGCTTAGACTATAAATAGACCTCCCCGTCATCCTTTCTAGGTTTAGCAAATATGATAGCTCATTCTTAGGTTAGCTTTGCTCCTACCTCTACTCTTGAGAGACAGAGAGAGACTACCACTCCCATGGAGTTCAAGACCTCCATGTGAGAAGATCCTACGGGATATCATCAGGACCCCCTCGCGGGAAGATCCGTCTAGGATATCATCAAGACCTCCTCTTGGAGATGAACCTTACCTTGTATCCTTCCCTTTGTTGTTCATGTACCTTATGGATCTTGTTTGATTATCTAGTGGATGTGTGATGTGTGATTGGACTTGTTCTTGAGTGTATCCCCTTGTGATTTCTCTTCGTTCTTTCTCGTGTTCTTCGTGTTCTTTGAGGGATCCCACTCCAATCGTGAAAGATCGGCCTACACCGGGTTAGCCCGATATCATATGGTATCATGAGCCACGTTTATCATGTCTTTGGAGTCCCTCCCACCATTTTCTAGCCTTCTTTTGCTTGATTTCGTCCTAAATTTTGAAAATCACCACCCAAAATAGCGCCAATTTTTTTTTGAGATTTGTTGGTTTGATAATGTTTTATTGATTTTGATCCATTGATTTGCTTCATTTCGAGTGGATCTAGCATCTCCCCAAGTTTCCCCATCTTCCATCTGCGAAATCTCATCAATTTTGACCCTGAAATCCCCAATTTCCGCCCAAAATCGTGTCCCGAAACTCGGATCTCGAGTTGACCCCGACCCACCGGACGACCGACATATTTCCGGACGTCCGGAGCCCCTGGAACCATCGGACGACCGACACTTACTGGACATCCGACACCCCCGATCCAGTACCGGACGTCCGACACCTGTAGTTTCCCACTTCGGCTGATTTTTGTTTCCGCCATCACTAATTCATCCGAACTCCGATTTTGACGTTCTTTAGCTCGTTTTGAAGCTATTGATATCCCCCATCCCACAAAAATACCACCAACATCATTTGACTCCATCAAATTTTATGAACTTTGGCATCTTTGCCTAGGGCCACCACCATATCATCAGCATAACCACCACCGACTTCCGCAACCTAACCCATTTTGTTCCCCATAGCATTAGTGGTTGCTTGAGTAGTGATTTAAGTCTCCTAAGGTGTTTCTCCGAAGGTGTTTCGACCACTTAGTGACGGAAACTTCAAATTTGACTCGCATAGCCCATCATCCCACTTCCGCATTGCCGAGTGCAATCCACCTCCGCTTTCTGCTACCACCATTTTGACATTTGCCTTTGGAGATTTTGAGTTCGCGGTTTTTCCGTTTCCTACAATGTTTCGGCTAACTAGGAACAGGTCGACATCGACAACACCGCCTCTCATCATTGACACGGACGGTAACCTCGACGACACCATTGTACATTCCTCTTGCCATTACATTGTTAACCCCTAGCCCATTTTGCGTCACTTGCCTATCAAGACTAGCCTTTGAGTATTGCCGGCAACATTACTTGTGCACATTAGTTGTCTACACCTCCCATTGCATACATACCATATCATATTGGCATCATCATATCATCCCTTGTGTCACAAGATTGTTCCCGCATATACACAATTGCTATCTTGGTTTGTGCATTTCGCATTGTGGCCGTATCAAAATAAAGAGAGAATAGGCTTTTAAGAAAAAGGGTGAACAACGAGCTTGTAAGCAATAGCCATAACATCACAATATATCATATGTTATCATACTCGATCATCTTAGATAATCTTGTGCTAAAGCACCGGAACAAACATACATAGCATACTTGGGATAGAAAGTTTATCCATTTTGCATCTTATTGGTTGTGCACAAGTGTCATATCCGCCGATTGAGCAATCGTGCTAGCGTCTCTCTTGAGTTGTACAACACGAGCATTTTCCGTGGATTCCACATATTGTGCTCATTCCTTGGTTGCACGATCCCATTTATCTATCCGTGTGTGTGTTTCCGTGTGCCATTCATTGCTATTGGTCTACTTGTTTCACTTGCAAATTTGTGAATCTCTTTCAACATTATTGAGTGTTTCTAACATCTTGCACCAAATTTTTGTGCCACTATCCACACCAAGTTACTCCATAAGCTTTACTTGATAGGTGTGAGTGAACAAGTCTTGTACCAATTCCACTATTCTTTCATTTCACATTGAGTGAAACGGGATACATCCTCAACATTGGGGAAACGTAACTTGGTATTGTTTATCTCATTTCCTACTCACCTTTGATCGAGTCTTGTGATGGATAGGTAAAGCACACCTCCTTCGGTCTAAAACAACAATGGCGAGTTTGATGCCATGAAGAACTTGAATGCCAAGATGCAAGCTCAAATGGAGGAGATTAAGGCCCTCACCAAGTCCTACAAGCGATCTTGCTCATCGTCGAGAAGACGCTCAAGAGCACATGCTTCCGAGCTACCATCTTCGGCAAGATCACATTGGCATCGACACCATCACCAACAAGAACGTGAAGGTCAAGAGCTGAACACGAACAACCGCTCGACGACTTCACTAGCTCCCTTGGTATCTTCACCAAGCGACTTCAAGACATCTTCGCCTACGGACATACGACATCTTTGCCTACAAGCACCCCAAGACTACACTCAAGGGAAGCTCCCCAAGCTCAAGTCTGCGACTTCCACGAGCTACTACGACCTCGACCCAGACCACGTGATTTCTTTTTATGGGACTCAAGAATCCGAGGAGTATCTCGAGTGGGAGCGCTTGATGGATGACTACCTCAACCTACATCAAGTCACTTCCAAAGATCAAGTGAAGTGCGCCTCAAGAAACTTCCACGACTACGCCTTGACATGGTGGCTTCTGATACGTCGCCAACGTATCTACTTCTCCAAACATGTTTGCCCTTGTTTTGGACTCTAACTTGCTTGATTTGAATGAAACTAACCCGGACTGACGCTGTTTTCACCAGAACTGACATGATGTTGTTTTATGTGTAGAAAATAAAAGTTCTCGGAATGTCCTGGAAATCCACGGAGGCACTTTTTGGAATTAATAAGAATTTCTGGGCGAAAGAAATACACCAGGGGGCCCACACCCTGTCCACGGGACAGGGGGCGTGCCCCCCCTATAGGGCGCGCCCCCTATCTCGTGGCCCCCCTGGACATCCACCGACCTCAACTCCAACTCCATATATTCATGTTCGGGGAGAAAAAAATCGGAGAGAAAGTTTCATCGCGTTTTACGACACGGAGCCGCCGCCAAGCCCTAATCTCTCTCGGGAGGGCCGATCTGGAGTCCGTTCAGGGCTCCAGAGAGGGGGATTCGTCGCCGTCGTCATCATCAACCATCCTCCATCACCAATTTCATGATGCTCACCGCCGTGTGTGAGTAATTCCATCGTAGGCTTGCTGGATGATGATGGGTTGGATGAGATTTACCATGTAATCAAGTTAGTTTTGTTAGGGTTTGATCCCTAGTATCCACTATGTTCTGAGATTGATGTTGCTATGACTTTGCTATGCTTAATACTTGTCACTAGGGCCCGAGTGCCATGATTTCAGATCTGAACCTATTATGTTTTCATGAATATATGTGTGTTCTTGATCCTATCTTGCAAGTCTATAGTCACCTATTATGTGTTACGATCCGACAACCCCGAAGTGACAATAATCGGGATACTTCTCGGTGATGACCGTAGTTTGCGGAGTTCATGTATTCACTATGTGCTAATGCTTTGTTCCAGTTCTCTATTAAAAGGAGGCCTTAATAGCCCTTAGTTTCTGCTAGGACCCCGCTGCCACGGGAGGGTATGACAAAAGATGTCATGCATGTTCTTTTCCATAAGCACGTATGACTATTTACGGAATACATGCCTACATTACATTGATGAATTGGAACTAGTTCTGTGTCATCCTATGTTATAGCTATTACATGAGGAATCGCATCCGGCATAATTATTCATCACTTATCCATTGCCTACGAGCTTTCAACTTATTGTTCTTCGCTTATTTACTTTTCCGTTGCTACTTTTACAATTACCACAAAACCCAAAAATATTAGTTTTGCTACCGTTACCTTTATTATCATACCACTTTTGCTACTAAATACTTTGTTGCAGATACTAAGTTATCCAGGTGTGGTTGAATTGACAACTCAACTGCTAATACTCAAGAATATTCTTTGGCTCCCCTTGTGTTGAATCAATAAATTTGGGTTGAATACTTTACCCTCGAAAGCTGTTGTGATCCCCTACACTTCTGGGTTATCAAGACTAATTTCGGGCGCCATTGCCGGGGAGCATAGCTCTATTCTCTGAGTCACTTAGGATTTATATCTGTTGATCACTATGAAGAACTTGAAAGACGACAAAACTACTATTTTGCCCTCAACTACGAGGGGAGGTAAGGAACTTCCATCTAGCTCTGCACTAGATTCTCCTTCCGTTATTAGTAAGCTTGCGACACCTAAACCTTCTACTGCTATGAATTCTGATATGTCGCATGTTATTGATGATGCCACTTCTGCTATGCATGATGAAACTACTTTTGTGTGTGATACTACTTTGCCATTAGGTGAATTTCTTGATGAACAACTTGCTAGAGTTAGGGGGTGTGAAATAATTGAAGATGCTATTATTGCTGATAGTGATGATGAAAATTCTCCCAATGATTATGAATTGCCTGTTGTTCCTGAGGGTTATGTTATGAATAAGAAGATGCTAGAGCTATCTTTGCTTGCAATAATAGATATGCTCTTAAGAAATTATTAGCTAAATGGAAGCCGCAGTCTCTTAATGCTAGAATGAAACCTGACCCTGCTTTTGCTACTTCACCTATTTGTGTTACTGATAAGGATTATGAATTCTTTGTTGATCCTGATATTATTACTTTAGTTGAATTTGAACCTTTTTATGGCCTTGAATCTGAAACTGTTGTGGCACATCTTACCAAGTTGAATGATATAGCTATCCTGTTTACAAATGACGAGAAGTCTTGCTATTTTTATATCCTTAAGATATTCCCGTTCTCATTAAAGGGTGATGCTAAGACTTGGTATAATTCTTTTGCTCCTGGTTGTGTGCGTAGTCCTCAGGATATGATTTATTACTTCTCTGCTAAATATTTCCCTGCTCATAAGAAACAAGCTGCCTTGCGGGAAATATATAATTTTGTGCAAATCAAAGAAGAGAGTCTCCCACAAGCTTGGGGGAGGCTTCTCCGATTACTTAATGCTTTGCCTGATCATCCTCTCAAGAAAAATGAAATACTTGATATCTTTTATAATGGACTAACCGATGCTTCCAAGGACTACTTGGATAGTTGTCCTGGTTGTGTTTTCAGGGAAAGAACAGTCAACGAAGCCGAAATACTATTGAATAATGTGTTGACTAATGAAAATAATTGGACTCTTCCTGAGCCAATTCCTGAGGCAATTCTTGAACCAATTGAGCCAACTCCTGAGCTTATTCCTAAACCCACTCTGAAGAAGAGAGGTGTTTTATTTCTCAGTCCTGAAGATATGCAAGAGGCAAAGAAATCAATTAAAGAAAAAGGTATTAAAGCTGAAGATGTTAAGAATTTACCTCCTATTGAAGAAATACATGGTCTTAATATACCTCATGTTGAAGAACCATACTGTCTTGATAACCCGACACAGGTACTAAAGGTAAATTCTCTCTATAGATATGATAAAGTTGAAATCCCCTCTACTAAATTTCATAGCCCGTGCTTAGATGAATTTGATGACTTTATGGCTAGACAAGAAAGTTTTAATGCTTATGTTGGTAGAGAGTTAAAGAATAATGCTTTCAAGGTAGGACGCATGAGCGATAATATGGCTAGAGTTAAAGGTGAACTTCAACTCGCTAGCAAGTATGCGTCTATGGTTGCTACTCAAGCTGCGCAAGTACTTAAAGCTCAAAATGATTTGCTTGAGGAACTAAATAATAAAAATGACTTTGCTGTTAGAGTGGCCACTAGAATTGGTAGAATGACTCAAGAACCTTTGTATCCTAAAGGCCACCCTAAGAGAATCGAGCAGGATTCTCAGAGAAATAATTTACAGGCACCTAGTTCTTCTGAAAAGAAGAAGAAAAATGATAGAACTTTGCATGCTTCTAGTGAACCTACTGTAGACACACCTGAGAATCCCAATAATATTTCTATTTCTGATGCTGAAACACAATCAGGTGATGAACATGAACCTAGTGATAATGTTAACGATAATGTTCATGTTGATGCTCAACCTAGCAAAAACAATGAAGTAGAGACTGAACCTGCTGTTGATCTTGATAACCCACAATCAAAGAATCAACATTATGATAAGAGAGATTTTGTTGCTAGGAAGCACAGTAGAGAAAGAGAACCATGGGTTCAGAAACCCATGCTCTTTCCTCCTAAACCATCCAAGTCAAAGGATGATGAGGATTTTGAGCGCTTTGCTGAAATGATTAGACCTATTTTCTTACGTATGCGCTTAACTGATATGCTCAAAGTAAATCCTTATGCTAAGTATATGAAGGATATCATCACAAATAAAAGAAAGATACCGGAAGCTGAAATTTCCACCATGTTTGCTAATTACAGTTTTAAGGGTGGAGTACCAAAGAAACTTGGAGATCCGGGTGTACCAACTAGACCATGCTCCATTAAAAGAAATTATGTTAGAATTGCTTTATGTGATCTTGGAGCCGGTGTTAGTGTTATGCCTCTCTCTTTATATCGTAGACTTGAATTGAATAAGTTGACACCTACTGAAATATCTTTGCAAATGGCCGATAAATCAACTGCTATATTTGTCGGTATTTGTGAGGATGTGCCTGTTGTGGTTGCAAATGTCACTATCTTAACGGACTTTGTCATTCTTGATAATCCCGAGGACGATAGTATGTCTATTATCCTTGGTAGACCCTTTTTGAATACTGCAGGGACTGTTATTGATTGAAACAAAGGCAATGTCACTTTTAATGTTAATGGTAATGAGCATACGGTACACTTTTCGAGGAAACAATCTCAAGTTCATAGCATCAATTCTATTGAAAAAGTTCCAACTATTATTATTGGAGGTTTTGAATTTCCTCTCCCTACTGTCAAGAAAAAGTATGATATTCTTATTGTTGGGGATTTTCATATCCCCGTTGAGGTAACTTAGTGTTATTCAAAATTTCTCCGGTTTCGTGTTATTCGGAATGAGTTTGTTAACAAGACTTGATCAACCTTGTTAGTGGATTCATTTTGATGATCACGAGATGGATGAAACTAGAAGGCACAACCTTCTGTACCCACGATTTACTTTCTGTTATTTAGAATAAATAAAGCAAAAATAGTATTATCTGTCTGTTTTCTGAATTATTAGTTCATAAAAAAATATCCTGAAAATAAAAGTGCTCCAAATGCCCTGCAAATTTAGGATGATTTTTAATGGAATATTTGAGGATTTTAGGCACTGAAAACACTGCAGGAGGGGCAAGCACCAGGCCACGAGAGTGGAGGGCGCGCCCACCCCACCTGGGCGCGCCCCCCTATCTCGTGGGCCCGTGGTGGCCCCCCTCCACTTATGCTAGCACCCACACACTTCATCTTCTACCCAAAAAAATCCCCATCCAGCTCAAGCACGAGTTCTAGCTCATTTTGCTGCGATTTTCGATCTCCTTGCTCAAAGCTCCATTCACAAAACTGCTTTGGGAGATTGTTGCTTGGTATGTGACTCCTCCATTGGTCCAATTAGTTTTTGTTCTAGTGCTTTATTCATTGCAAATTTTTGCTGCATAGGTGACCATGTTCTTGAGCTTGCATGTTAAATTTATGAGGTCCCAAGCAATTCTAATGCATGATATCGGCTCTAGGCACTTGTAGGAGTAGTTGCTACCAATCTTGTTTAGTTTTATTCAATTTTATTTTGAGGTTACTAAAATTTCAGAAAATTTTCAGAAAAAGAATTATGTCTAGGAGAATGTATCAAGGTGGTTCCTTGGTGAAAAAAGGGCCCAGGATTGCTATACGTGAGCAAGATGTTGAATTGCAGAGGTACGCGGATGTATGAGCTTGTGAGTGGCCATCCGATGATTTTAAGGTCGAAGCAGGCTTCAAGGAGGAATTTGACGCGTATGTGCATAATGCTGAGTTGGAGGACTTCTTACAAGATAAGTGTCCTCAGTACTATCAATTGACTGATTCCTTTGTGCGGAGGTTCAAATATAACTATGCGCGTAATTCTCCTAGTGTCATATTTGATATTTATGATACATCTTATACCATGGATTTAGAGGATTTTACAACTGCTTGCAAACTCCCGCAGTGGGGCAATATTAATGATCCTCACAAATATGAATTTAGAGATTTCCTTGCTAGTATTACTATGGGAGAATCCAGGGACATAGCACAAGCTACCATAGGGAGCATTCATTTTCCTGCTATACATTATTTTGCTCTCTTTATTGGTAGATGCATTAACGGTAAAGACGAAGCATGTCACATGTGCGTCCCTGATCTGTGTGTTCTCAAGAGTGCTTGGCAATATTTGCACGTAGGTTGCAGAATAATAGTAGAAAGGGAAATTTATTTGGAGGAATTTATGCAACCCGTGTGGCTAATTATCTTAATATAGCTCCACGAGAGGGGGATATGATAATACCTCCTGTTTATTTGGATTATGAAGCTATGGTTAGTCATCAATTTCTTGCGAGGAATGAACAATTCCTCCAATATCGACTACCCTATGACAGACGCAACGTCGTTCCTGTTACTCTTCCTGCTCCCTACCTTTTTGATTATCAGGCAAAAGGAAGATATGTTGTCACTATGGAGGAAGCAGCTGAACACGAGAGGAGAGCGGAGGCAGCTCGCCAACACGCTGCAGCTCAGGAGGCGGTTGTCGCTGCATCTCAGTACGACCCCGGTTTCACTTATGGATATCAGCCAGGAGGTCCTTGGTACTAGACCAACTTAGGCCAAAAGCCTAAGCTTGGGGGAGTATCTATTTCTCACCGACTTTACATTCATGTTCACACACTAGTCGTCGGTGCTCATACTCTTTAATTGTATTATCCATGCTAGTTTAAATTTCTTTTTCTAGTTTTCTTCTTGTGTGTATGATAAACCTTAAGAAAAAACCAAAAAAATTAGTTAGTTTAATTTCCATGCTTGTAGTAGAATTAAAATGAAAACCCAAAAAGATTTCTCATTCTTCTTCTTACTTGTTGGGAGCTTTCCTGTGTAAATAGTTTTATCTTCTTTTCTTTCCTTTGAGGGTCGAGAAGACCATATTGAAAATGTTTAGTGGCTCTCATATGCATTATTGTTTATTTTACTTAGAGCCCATATTACCTTGTCCTCTCTTTTGAGTTGAATGCTTGCAGATTCCAGCTTAGTCCAATGCACGTGCACTATTATTATTATACACATCGTTCGGTCGTGCAAGTGAAAGGCAATAATGACGATATATGATAGACTTATTGGGATGATAAAAGATGGTATGAACTCGACCTCTCTTGTTTTTGTAAATATGATGAGTTCATCGTTTCTGAGTCAGCTTATTATGAGGTAAACATATTTGCAATGACATTTAGAGATTATAGTTGCTTGTGCCATGCTTGATTAGCTATGAGTTATAATGGTTTACCTTGCGTGCCAACATGCTATTAGAATAATTATGATGTGGTATGATGGGATGGTATCCTCCTTTGAATGAATTGAGTGACTCGACTTGGCACATGTTCACGCATGTAGTTGAATCAAATCAACATAGCCTTCATGATATTTATGTTCATGGTGGATTATCTCCTACTCATGCTTGTATTCGGTGTGAATTAATTTTAATGCATGTTTATGACTATTGTCGCTCTCTCAGTTGGTCGCTTCCCAATCTTTTGCTAGCCTTCACCTGTACTAAGCGGGAATACTGCTTGTGCATCCAAACTCCCAAAACCCCAAAGTTGTTCCATATGAGTCCACTATACCTTCTTATATGCGGTATTTACCTGCCGTTCCAAGTAAATTTGTATGTGCCAAACTCCAAACCTTCAAATGAAATTATGTTTTGTATGCTCGAGCAGCTCATGTTACGACTAGGGCTGCCTATATCTTCCATGCTAGGTGGGTTATTCTCAAGAGGAGTGGACTCCGCTCCTCATTCACGAGAAAGGGCCGGTAACCGGGATGCCTAGTCCCATGATCCAAAAATATCAAAGCAAATCAAAATAATTAAACAAAACTCCCCCAGGGTTGTTGTTAGTTGGAGGCACTCATTGTTTCGAGCAAGCCATGGATTGATGCTTGTTGGTGGTTGGGGGAGTATAAGCCTTTACCATTCTGTTTGGGAACTGCCTATAATGCATGTAGTATGGAAGATACAACCATCTCATAGTTGTCGCGTTGACAGCGAAAGTATGCCACTCAAAATGTTATTCAATCTCTATTTTAAAATCGAGCTCTGGCACCTCTACAAATCCCTGCCTCCCTCTGCGAAGGGCATATCTATTTACTTTTATGTTGAGTCATCACCCTTCTTATTAAAAGCACCCGCTGGAGAGCACACTGTCATTTTCATTCATTACTATTGGTTTATATTGGGTATGACTTGACTGGATCTCTTTTACCATGAATTACAATGTTTAGTCAGTCCTTGATCTTTAAAGGTGCTTTGCATTTATGTTTTGCGGTCTCAGAAAGGGCAAGCGAGATACCGTTTTGTTATATCATGTTATGATTATTTTGAGAAAGTGTTGTCATCCGAGTTTTATTATTATGGCTCGCTAGCTGATTATGCTATTGATATGAGTAATTGTGAGACCCAAGTGTTATTGTGAGTATGGTTAGTTCATAATATTTGCTGAAACTTGAATGCTGGCTTTTCATGTTTACAACAACAAGAGCAAACAGAGTTTGTAAAAGTTTTTCTTTATCACTTTCAGTTTATCAACTGAATTGCTTGAGGACAAGCAAAGGTTTAAGCTTGGGGGAGTTGATACGTCTCCAACGTATCTACTTTTCCAAACACTTTTGCCCTTGTTTTGGACTCTAACTTGCATGATTTGAATGAAACTAACCGGACTGACGCTGTTTTCAGCAGAACTACCATGATGCTGTTTTATGTGTAGAAAAGAAAAGTTCTCAGAATGTCCTGGAAATCCATGGAGGCATTTTTTGGAATTAATAATAATTTCTAGGCAAAAGAAATACACCAGGGGGCCCACACCCTGTCCACGAGATAGGGGCACCCCCCTATAGGGCGCGCCCCCTGTCTCGTGGGCCCCCTTGACCTCTACCGACCTCAACTCCAACTCCATATATTCAAGTTCGGGGAGAAAAAAATCGGAGAGAAAGTTTCATCGCGTTTTACGACATGGAGCCGCCGCCAAGCCCTAATCTCTCTTGGGAGGGCTGATCCGGAGTCCGTTCGGGGCTCCGGAGAGGGGGATTCGTCGCCGTCGTCATCATCAACCATCCTCCATCACCAATTTCATGATGCTCACCGCCGTGCATGAGTAATTCCATCGTAGGCTTGCTGGACGGTGATGGATTGGATGAGATTTACCATGTAATCAAGTTAGTTTTGTTAGGGTTTGATCCCTAGTATCCACTATGTTCTGAGATTGATGTTGCTATGACTTTGCTATGCTTAATGCTTGTCACTAGTGCCCAAGTGCCATGATTTCAGATCTGAACCTATTATGTTTTCATGAATATATGTGTGTTCTTGATCCTATCTTGCAAGTCTATAGTCACCTATTATGTGTTATGATCCGACAAACCAGAAGTGACAATAATCGCGATGCTTCTCGGTGATGACTGTAGTTTGAGGAGTTCTAGTATTCACTATGTGCTAATGCTTTGTTCCGGTTCTCTATTAAAAGGAGGCCTTAATATCCCTTAGTTTCCGCTAGGACCCCGCTGCCACGGGAGGGTACGAAAAAAGATGTCATGCATGTTCTTTTCCATAAGCACGTATGACTATTTACGGAATACATGCTGACATTACATTGATGAATTGGAGCTAGTTCTGTGTCACCCTATGTTATAGCTATTACATGAGGAATCGCATCTGGCATAATTGTCCATCACTGATCCATTGCCTACGAGCTTTTCACTTATTGTTCTTTGCTTATTTACTTTTCCGTTGCTACTGTTACAATTACTACAAAACCCAACAATATTACTTTCGCTACCGTTACCTTTATTACCATACCACTTTTGCTAGTAAATACTTTGTTGTAGATACTAAGTTATCCAGGTGTGGTTGAATTGACAACTCAATTGCTAATACTCAAGAATATTCTTTGGCTCCCCTTTTGCCGAATCAATAAATTTGGGTTGAATACTTTACCCTCGAAAGCTGTTGCGATCCCCTACACTTGTGGGTTATCAGCTTCACACACCTTCGGAGAGCTACGGCATGAGTTGGCCCAAGAAGAAAAGAGCTATGAGGCGATAGTTCGTGCCTCCAACCTACACGAAACAACTTCTACACCAATTGGAGAACACCATCCAAGGATCCAAGTCCATCGACGCATACTTCAAGGAGATGAAGATTGCCTTGCAACGAGCCGGCGTGGACGACCCCATTTTGTTGAAGTTCCACTTCATGATGGGATTGCACAACGACATCTCTAAGACTATCTTCCTCGAGAACTCCAAGTCGCTCGATGACAACTACATTGGTGCTCTCAAGGCGAAACAAGAACTCATGAAGGCCAAGGCTTCTTCACCCCGAGCACACTTCTCGAAGACCAAGCTCCAAGATGAGGAGCATAAGGCTAGTACCACCATGATGTCCAAGCCCGACGAGCTCCAAGATGATGCTCCCAAATTTGACTTCACCGCCATCCCTCTTTGTGGCATTGATGGTCCAAGTATACTTTGACTCTTTTTCAAGACGGTGCGGCGACGAGTATGACTACGGAGACATTGAAGGTCCAAGCATTGGAGGCGAGCGACAAGGTGGCAAGCAAGGATGATGCTTCCATCTTTGGAGACGAGAGTGATGATGTGCCATCTTCGGCCTTCATCCACGGCGACGATGACGAGATGATCGAGCATGGGATTTTCCCTTCGGTCATGGAGGAGAGAGATGATGTGCCATTTTCGGCCTTCATCCATGGCGACAACAACGAGATGGTTGAGCATGGAATTTTCCCTTCGACCACGGCGATGTATAATGACTTGAGTGACCTTTGCCACCATATTGAGAGTGAGAGCGAGTTCACCACTAGCCCCATATATGATGAGTTGCCACAATTCCCATGTGAGGAGAGCCACAACCCCCACCACTTGAGCGAGATGAATGACTCCACCATATGTGACATTGAGTGCACCTATTTTGAGGGAGTGAGTGAACCACCACATAGAGAGAGTGAGGTAGTTGATAGGTCTTGTGAGGCCATTTGCTTTTCTAACAACTTGACCTCTACCTCTATTGTGTCTTCTCATTTGGTGCTAGGTCCCATTTATGATGATGTGCCGATCCTCGATGACTTCATCCTCCCTTTGGACAAGACAATGGCCATGGTGGAATATGATGCACCCCCCACATGGTTCCATCAAGATGAAGATGACCACCATTTGGTCTTTCCCACCTCACCTACACCACTTGAGTGGAATGACGAAGGTAACATAGGTGAAGGTGATGCTCTGGTTCCACTAGTGGACATTCTTGACATTGATTGCTTGCATGATGTTGATCCACCTAGTACCATGCTTGATTCTAGTATGATATCCCCATGCGAAGATTTTCCCATTTATGATGAGTATGATGATTCTCATGTGGAGTCTATTAGTTGTGATGCCATGTTACATAGGATTTCTTGTGACAATTCTTTAGGTCACATCATGTTTGATAATTCGCTTGACTTGTCACATGCTATGCATGAGATCAATCATATGTCATATTTGCAATCTCTTCATAGTGATTATGCATATGCCGTTAAAATAAACCTAATTTGCACATATGGCATAGATGACAAGCCCATGGTTATTGGCATTTGTTTTTATTGTGATGATATTGATATGCTCCCTTTGCATCATTTATATCATTTGCCATGCCATGACCACCTAGCTATGGATATGCATTGTTTTGGATGTTGTCCATTTTCTCCATGTGATGTTTCCGATATTGCTGATGAGGAGACCCCCATAGTTTCCTCATGCATTTTAGGAGATTTTGATCCATCCCACTCATTGCATGATCCCAATACTTGTGTGCACCATATGCTCCCCATGAATAAACATGCTATTGATGTGCCATATACTTGCATTCTCAATTTGTGTCACCATCGTGTCATACATAATAACTATTCTTTCATGATGGATGACATGTTCTTATACCATGCATCAAATTTATTTGAGCGATGCTTATCTTGTGCTAACACACACGTGCACATACACATCATGATGGATGACGTGTACATTTACCATGCACACAATTTCTTTGGTTTGTGTCTCTTTTGTGTAGGTACCCATGAATACTTGTCAACCTCGCAATCCCACGAGTTGACAAGAGCAATGATGATTTGGGTTCCCATGGATTGTATTTCCCACCGCTCTCTTCACGCAAAGACTTCGCGCATTCTTTCTACATGGCCCTCACATGGTTATAGGTTATTGTCCATTACATATTACTAGCAAAAATGAAATATCGCCTGTCCTGCTTTTGTGATGTCTCAAGACCCCTCTTCTCTCTCACACACATACACGCACATGCATGTGCCTTCTATTTTGACCTGACACCCGAACTCACGCTGGCCATTCACCACCCGATCACAATGTATCAGGACATGGTCGATACAAAGGCGACGAGCTCATCCACGACACTGCCGGAACCACACCCGCGCAAGGGAATGTTCATATAAAACATAAAAAAACTAATCTCATAGAGCTAAACGTGAGGACCGCCCTCGGCAATCTACTCACTAATTCCCGTGGGTTATAGGCCATAAAAGTTCTCTCATAATCAATATTTTCAGTAAAGGAAATTACTACATCAACCTTAAAATTTGGAAAAAATATTAAAAAAAGAAACATAATTAGTAGTGAAACCTAAAGTGTTAAAAAATAACCTGACATACCTTTCCATCAATCAATGGAATAATTTTTTTCTGCATTAGCCTTACATTTTGGAGTAGTATATTAAAAAAAGAAACATAATTTATTGCAATAGAAACCTAAATTGTTAACAAATCACCTGACACACCTTTCCATCTATCAATGAAATATAAAAGGATAAGTAGACTTCGTTTTTTAGGATAACTTACTTATCTATTTATACAAAAAAGTCGGACATCCCCGAGGCAATGATACGCAAAATACAGTCTGGTGGATCATCATTCCACACATTCTTTAGTTCGCTACAAACTCTCTCTCGAGCTAACCGTGAGCAGCTCCATTAATGGAACAGCGTGCCAAGCTAATCTTTGTATCTTGAAAGTTCATAAGCATGGCTTTAATCTCTTCAATGACCGGTCCAACAGTTGCTAGGTTCTTCTCCCTAGCGTCCAGCGTGCCCGCCATCGTTATCCAACTCAACATGCAACTTCTGCACATGCAACTCCGCAGCTAGTTGAACTCCCATTCTGCATGCAAGGATTTCTGAAAACTCTGAGAGACTTGAAACTATGGCGGACCGCCCCTCGGAATGCACCTGTGCGATCCCTAGGCAGCTTGCAATTTGCACATACATGCATGATATATCTCAGTAATTTGTAATGAGCCCAGTTTCATTAAATCGATGCTTGGCACAAGGGACGAGGAAGCAACGAATCCCCATCCGACTGCCCTCCTTCCAGATCGAGAGAACTATCAGGCCCAGTTCATAGCATCCCCTGTTCCTGCGTGCCAGATGTCACTGTAGCCGTAGATTTCTCATCATGTGGCTCTAATGCGATGGTAACGGTTCGATCAAGTGGGCAGCTCTCCTCCGTCGATCTGCTATCCAAGTGCGGGCCATGTCTCAGACACAGCTGTAGCTGATCCGACAAGCACATGTGCTCTGTCTCTGCTTTATTTCACTTTTCTCTCTTGTAATGGCTATAAAGCCAACCACCCTGCTCGGGAGAGGGCATGACTCTGTGATTTGGGTGTAAACCCTAGCCGCCTGTGGCGTGCTGTACCAACTTTCCTAAACTCTCAACAAGAACCCTAGCAATTTTGCTCTGTTCTTCTGCTATATTTCCTGGTTTGTGCGCTAAATTGCTTAGATCGTAGCTCTGATCCTGACAATTGGTATCAGTGGCCAGTCTTTCCTCGGAGGCGTCTTGGATTTGAGCAGTGTTGGGGTTGGTTGCGGCCGTAAAATCCCTCTACACTCTTGAATCGGGCGGCGGAGTAGTTCGGAGGCGGCCGGAGTGGCAGAATTCGGATACAGTCGGAATTGTAGCCTGGTTGCCGGGGAAGATTTCTCTGGTGGTAAAACCCCAGCTCCTGCGAACTGACCGTGTATCATCGGAGGCGGGCGCAGGCGACGGCGTAGGCGGCGGCGACGAGAATTCCCTCCCTCCCACTGGTGCTACTCGCGGAGGCTGTCAAGATGACGGGTCAAGCTGATTCGGTCACGATGGCTGAATTACAGCTGGAGTCGCTAGAGTTGGACATCAAGACGCTGCAGCGTGACCGAGAGGAAGATCGCAAAGAGTTTCAGCAATTCCAGGCGACTGTGAACAGAAATTTCGCCACGATGCAGAAATTTTTTTAGAAGATCCAAGATAATTTTAGGCGCTTGCTGTCAGATCCGGAACCAATTACTGGAGAAGAAAGAGAGGAGGGTCAAGGTAGTGTTCAAATCAAGGACAACAACAACCAGTCACCTCAGATAGCTCCTGGACGACCAAAGCAACTCCAAGCTCCAACTCCTCCATCAGTAACAATGCTAGAGAAAGCACCTCCTGCGGCAGTGGGAAATGCAACACTTCGAGATCACACTGGAAAAGAACTTAATTTGGATGGGACTCTGAAGTTGCCTTACAGACATCCAAATTTTGGTCAGGTTAAGGAAACAACACCAAACAATATAATCCAAATGGAAGAAAAGCAAGAAGAGGAGGTTATGGATCAGCAGTATAGAAGAGGACCTCATTTCCCTGTTGAGGCACGAAGAAATGTGTTGACAGTAAAGCCAGCGAAGTTAAACATCTCTAAATTTGAAGGTCAGGACCCTGAATCTTGGATTCAGAATTTGGAGTAGTATTTTGCTGCAGCTAGGACTCCTATTGAGCACAGAACTGAGCTGGCAGTTTCTTACCTTAAAGGACCTGCTGTACAATGGTGGAGAGGAACAGGATTTGCTCCTAGCAATGTTCCTTGGCACAAGTTTTGCTCTTCCATCTCTGACAGATTTTCTCTGGAGTCTGTCTGTGATATTGTCAGCTCCTTCCATGCAGCTCAGCAGACTACTACAGTTACTGCATATGTAGAAAAGTTTGAGCAGCTAATGAACATAATGAGAAGAGAAAACCCTGGAATCCCTGATGATTATTATGTGTCTAGCTTTGTGGCAGGGCTTAACCCATATATTAAGAGTCATGTGGAGTGCTTCAAACCTAAGGATATGCAGAATGCAGTGTGGTATGCTAGGAGGATGGAGAAAGCCCAGGCCCCAGCTACTGTAGTGCAACTTAAACCTTATGTTCCTCAACCTAGAAGACAAGTAGTGTTTGACCAGCCCAAAACCACTGTTAACACTGTCACCCCAAACAGAAACACTATTATCCAGTAGGCAAAACAAAACCAAGTGTGTTATAAGTGCAGAGAGCCTTGGGTGCCGGGTCATAGACAAGTCTACAAAATGAGCCAGAGAGCTCAGATCCAAGCACTGCAAGTTGAGGAAGCAGAAAATCTTGAAACAATCTATGTTACAGATTTTGATGCCCCTGAACTGGAAGCACTAGAGCAACCACCTGGAGAAGCAGTACTGAAGGTGTCAATGCATGCTGCAATGGGAATAGGAGCAACCAAGAATACCTTTATATTGTCTGTCAAGATGGGCAATGTTGTGGCCACATCACTGGTGGACAGTGGTAGTACTTCTACCTTCATCTCTCCTGAAGTAGCAAGTAGATTACCTGTCAGTACAAGCCCTACACCCAGGATAAAGGTAGTGGTTGCTAGTGGGGGAGTACTATGGACTGAATTTCAAGCAAAGGACTGCCCTTATGAAATTCAAGGCAATCTCTTTACTGACAGTTTCAGAGTGCTCAAACTGAAAGGATATGACATGATTTTGGGAGTTGATTGGCTCAGGAAGTATAGTCCAATACAAATGGACTTTATTAAAATGGAAATGAAAATTTCTGACAGTTCTGGACAGTTTATTACATTTGTGGATGAAACTGTCCCCTTGACCCCTGTTGCTGAAGCCCAGGACAACACTGAAAAACTATTGGAACAAGCTGTTTGTGGGTTTTTCTTGTTCACAACCTCTAGTGCTGAATTTGCAGCTGCTAGTTCAGAAATTCCTAATGAATTGCAGCCACTGTTGGACCAATATGACCAGCTGTTTCAGGAGCCAACTGAATTGCCTCCTAGCAGGCCCTGTGATCACAGAATTCCACTAGTGGAAGGAGCAAAAGTAATTAACCAGAGGCCCTACAGAATTCCTCACCACCAGAAAGAGATTTTGGAGAAAATTATTAAGGAGCTACTGAAGAATGGTATAATCAGACCTAGCACAAGCCCATTTTCCTCCCCTGTGCTACTGGTCAAGAAAAAGGATGGATCTTGGAGGTTATGCACTGATTATAGGAAACTGAATGCCATAACTATCAAGAATAAATACCCTATTCCTGTCATTGAGGACCTTTTGGATCAACTGAAGGGAGCAAAGATCTTTTCCAAAATTGACCTAAGAAATGGATATCACCAAATTAGAATGACAGAAGAGGATATTCAAAAAACTGCATTCGCTACTCACGTGGGATTGTTTGAGTTTTTTGTTATGTCCTTTGGACTAACTAATGGTCCTCCCTCGTTCCAAGCACTAATGAATTTACTGTTTGGCCATCTCAAATTTGTGGTAGTTTTCTTTGATGACATACTGGTGTTCAATTTTTCATTAAAGGAACACAAGGACCATTTGAAGCAGGTGTTTGATATTTTAAAAGCAAACAAACTATATGCAAAAATGGAAAAATGCTCTTTTGGTCAGCAAGAGATTGAGTACTTAGGTCATGTGATTAACTCTGAGGGAGTTTCTACTGACCCATCTAAGATACAGTCCATTAGAAAGTGGCCAACTCCTACTACTGTCACTGAACTAAGGAGTTTTTTGGGGCTAAGTGGATATTACAGAAGGTTTATCCAGGGATATGGAGTAATTTGCAGACCCTTGTTTGACTGCTTGAAGAAGGATGGTTTTTCTTCGAAGAAAGAGCAACAAGAAGCATTTGTGACCTTGAAAAACAAGCTTACTAGCACACCTGTGTTAGCACTGCCTGATTTCTCCAAACCTTTTATTTTGGAAACTGATGCTTGTGGATATGGACTGGGAGCTGTGTTGATGCAAGAGGGAAAGCCTATTTCTTACTTCAGCAAGAGCATTGGCCCCAAAGCAGCTGCAATGAGCACTTATGACAAGGAAGCCTTGGCCATAATTGAAGCAGTTAAGAAATGGAAACATTATTTCTTAGCAACATCCTTAGTGATCAGAACTGATCAGGAAAGTCTGAAATATATTCAGGAACAGAAAATTACACAAGGAATTCAACATAAGCTGCTGCTGAAGTTGCTAGGATATAATTTTACAATTGAGTACAAGAAAGGCAAAGAGAATAGGGTGGCTGATGCATTATCTAGAGTGAAACATATGATCCATGCTCTAACTGCAATTGCCACTTCTCCTACTTTGGTCAAGCAGGTCACAACAAGTTACCATTTGGATAATAAGATCAAGGAGCTCATTGCTGAATGTATTGTGGACAAATCTGGTACCTCTGCTTACTCCTTCAAAAATGGCATATTGAGATTTCATAACAAGATTGTAGTGGGATCTGCTACTACTCTGACACAAGAAATCCTTCAGATATTTCATAGCTCAGAGTTGGGTGGCCATTCTGGGGAGAGGGCTACATACCAGAGAGTGAAGTTAATTTTTCACTGGCAGGGTTTAAAACAAGATGTAGTGCAGTTTGTAAAGCAATGCCCTGTTTGTCAGTTGAACAAAGTTGAGCACACTCCTTATCCTGGATTATTGGAATCACTTCCTGTGCCTGATTTTGCTTGGGCCCATGTGAGCATGGATTTTGTGGAAGGGCTGCCTAAGTCTGAACACAAGAATTTGATTCTAGTAGTGGTTGACAGATTCACCAAGTACTCCCACTTCATTGCTATGAAACATCCAATTACAGTACAATCTGTTGCAAGAGCATTTGCTGATAATGTGTTCAGGTTGCATGGAATGCCCCTAGTAATTGTCACTGACAGAGACAGAATTTTTACTAGTCATCTTTGGCAACAACTGTTCAAGTCCTTGAAAATCAAATTGCATTTGAGCACCAGTTACCACCCTCAAACTGATGGTCAAACTGAAAGGGTCAACCAGTGTTTGGAGAATTACTTGAGATGCATGTGTTTCCAACAACCCAGGAAGTGGCATGGGTGGCTATCCCTAGCTGAGTGGTGGTACAACACCTCCTTCCACACATCACTTAAGATGACTCCCTTTCAGGCCCTATATGGTTTTCCTCCCCCCATGATTGCTGAATCTGCCTTGCCTGATGCAATTTGTGAGGACAATGAGGATCTATTGCATAACAGAGAAGTGGCACTGGAGGTGATCAAGCACAATCTGATAAAAGCTCAATCTAGAATGAAGTTCTTTGCAGATAAAAAGAGGAAAGAAAGAGAATTTGTAGTGGGGGACATGGTCTATTTGAAGCTGCAACCCTACAGACATAATTCTCTCAGCCTGCATAGGCACATGAAGTTGCATTCTAAGTTCTATGGCCCTTTCAGAGTAATGGAAAGAATTGGAAATCATGCTTATAAATTACTCTTGCCTGAGGGTTGTCAGCTGCATGACACATTTCATGTCAGCCATCTTAAAAAGCACATAGGACCAGCAGTTGTCCCTTCCCCTATACTACCACTAGTTGGTCCTGATGGAATCATCAAGGTGGAGCCTGAAGTTGTGCTGGAAAGAACCCTGGTTCCAAGGAAGCAAGGAAACATAAGTATTCCTGTCGTTCGGTGGCTAGTCAAATGGACCAACATGCCTGTGGAAGAAGCTACTTGGGAAGACTCTGCATTCATTCAGAAGGTTTTTCCCGTCTTTTAGAGCTTGAGGACAAGCTCCGTTTCAATTGGGGGGTATTGTCAGGCCCAGTTCATAGCATCCCCTGTTCCTGCGTGCTAGATGTCACTGTAGCCGTAGATTTCTCATCGTGTGGCTCTAATGTGAAGGTAATGGTTCGATCAAGTGGGTAGCTCTCCTCCGTCGATCTGCTATCCATGGGCGGGCCATGTCTCAGACACAGCTGTAGCTGATCCGACAAGCACATGTGCTCTATCTCTGCTTTATTTCACTTTTCTCTCTTGTAATGGCTATAAAGCCAACCACCCTGCTCGGGAGAGGGCATGACTCTGTGATTTCGGTGTAAACCCTAGCCGCCTGTGGCGTGCTGTACCAACTTTCCTAAACTCTCAACAAGAACCCTAGCAATTTTGCTCTGTTCTTCTGCTATATTTCCTGGTTTGTGCGCTAAATTGCTTAGATCGTAGCTCTGATCCTGACAAGAACACGCAAGAACTAAAAAAGTAGCACAAAGTTCATGGCATATAGAAAATCAACAGGTCGATATGGAGGAGGCGGAGCTTGGCCTGCCAGTACGCTCGAGCTAGTAGGGATGGCCAAGGTCAAACCACCACGACACCATCGTCGTGGGCATCCTTTTGCCGCCATAGCTGGTGCTCCACCCCCGTCTCTCGTTTGCTCCTTTCTCTCCTTCCTCACATCTCTCCCTGTCTAATATGTCTCTTCTCTCCCCCGACAGGAACCGGAGAACACCGCCGCCATTGCGACCATGGAGCTCAGTGCCCTGCCTTCCTCCACCTTGCATGTTACCCCCTCTGCATCGGATCCACCTAGCCAAGCCTTCTGTCGCGTCGTCCCTGCCGAAAATGGCGTGATCCGGATGAGAACTCCAGGGCCGCCCACTTCAATCTCGAGCACTGTCGTCTTCGGTCCCTGCATCGAGCGAGACGACCTCCGCGTTGACCACGCGCTCGATCTGGCAGCTGCCTGCGTCTAGGCCGCGCCCAGCCAGCCCAGGCCATGGCCCAGTCAGCATAAGCAGGCTCTTGGATGAATTGTTTTCTTTAGTTACTCGATCAACGGAGTGCAGGTCAAATAGCAAAAAACACAAGGACTATTCTGCGAAAACGCTGCAATGGTGAACACGACAGACTGAATATAGCGTAGATAATTAGTATAACTAGTACAAATGCCCGTGCATTGCACCTGGCGATAAAAGTGGTAGAACCTACTTGATGGTTCATTTTTTGTCATATTTTATATCCAATTTTAATAAATGTTGAACGTGGAAATTTCCCTTTTTATTAAAACTTTAATATTTCATATAAAACGCGTTGCCACGGGAAATGAATTGAACAAATGATCACGTTACGTGGATAACAAAATGGAACATTGGTTTCTAAAATTCTTTCTCATCCATTATTATGAAAAAAGAAGTCTTCTTGTAAAGCCAATATTTAAGTTCAAGATGACTTAAGATTACCAACAAATAGTCCATATTTCATAATCTTTTTTGCAATAGAAGCTTTGGTGTTAATTTCAGCCAAAATTATACTATATGATTGGATGTGAGCTTACTATCACTAGAATTTCTTATGAAGCTATGCCGCTCGTTGAAACTGGTATTTGGCGACCGATGGGTGGAGAGGTAGATTACTGTCTTCTAGCAAGAGACTCACATTAGTGAAAACCTGTTTAACCACTATTCCTGGCTACCTTATGGGAATTATTAAATTCCCAAAATGGGCCATTAAACTGCTTAATTCTCAACTAGCTCACTGTTTTTGGGATGATTATGAGGGCCATCATAAATATCACCTTGCTGCTTGGGGGAATGTGACCCTACAAAAGCAGCATGTGGGCCTTGGCATCCCTAATATTGCTGATATGAATCTTTGCCTCTTAGCTTCCTGGATTAAGAGATATTTCCTGGATGAGGGCATGATTTGGAAGCAAGTTATTGATGCCAAATATAGAACTCATAGCACTAACATTTTTACTTGTCCTAGCAATGGTGCTTCCCCCCTTTGGAAAGGGATCCTTTGGGATGCTAAAGACACAAGAATGGGGTATTCCTGGATAGTTGGGAATGGCAATAGTGTTAGATTCTGGGAAGACCAGTGGATTGGGCATACCACCCTTGCTACCCAATATTGGGACCTGTACAATGTTGCCAATGACCATAATATTCCTATAAGTGAGCCTGGGATGGCGCTAATCTCAAAATTACTTTTAGGAGGTGTTTTACGCACAAAATGTTAGCTGATTGGAACGATCTATTCAGTCGCATTATTAATGTTACTCTGGATGACAGAGAAGATACCATACACTAGAACTATGAAGCTAAAGGTGTCTACATTGTGAAATCCTTCTACAACATTGATAATTTTAGGGAGATTCGGCCGGGCAACCTGCCAGTTATTTGGAATATCAATATCCCCCTGAGGGTTCAGATTTTTCTTTGGCTAATGGCTAAAAACAAATTATTAACTAGAGATAATCTTCAAAAAAGAGAGCATGTAGAAGATGCTACTTGTCTTTTCTATGGTGAATCTGAATCTATTGAGCATTTATTTTTTGGATGTGTCGTTTCGATAGAACTATGGAGAGTGATTTCTGATATATCCAATAAGCACACTGGGATGTCCGTAGATGACATGCTGGCATGGTGGTTCAATAACAAAAATCACCCAGCGGTCTGTTTACTCCATTCTGCTGTCCTTTGGACTTTGTGGAAATATCGTAATGACATTTGTTTCAATCATGTTTCCTAGCTTGGGATGCAGGTTCTGTGGAGGAAAACTACTACTATGCTAGACAGTTGGGTGGTTCGATGGTCTGGCCCTGTCAAAGAAAGGGTGATGCACTTGGTGAGAAAGCTGGAGCAGGTAGCGTGACCCCCTCCCCTTCTAATGTGGCCGGACCCTGGCTAGGCCTTCTGAAGTGCTCGGAGGTGCTGCACAAACGTGCCACTGATTGAGATATGGGTGGTCTTTTGAGCTCTCCATGTCACATTCTTCGTCGTGGCTCCCATTCTCTTTCTCTGCCGGTTGTAGTATCTTCGGGACTAGTTTATCTCTCTTTTAGTAGTTAAGTAGTTGGCGTTCTTCCTTTTGAGGCTTGGACAACTCTCTTTGCTGGGGCAGCGTTTGTGCTGTGTATCCCCCCCGCGTGCTTGTAAACATGATGTTAGATCTGTTGTGGTTTCATTTGGTAATACAAATGGAGCCGGGGCCATGGGCCCTTTTCCTCTAAAAAATGTGCGGTCTTCATTGCTCCGGTCACTCTTCGCGCTATAGGGCAGCCTTCTGTGGCTCCGGATCTATCCATTCACCTCTTTCTTCTTCCTAGCGCTATGCCAACAAGGAGGAAGTGTTTCTTCTGTTCGAGGCTATGTATTGTATGGCCTAAAGTTGTAGCAACCTCGTTGCCCCAAGTGGCTCGTTCCCGACAATAGTGAGGTGGAACCTACAGGGATGCAAGGACCCAATCATGTTTTGCATCAGTTTGAGCTCCTTTCTGTAAAAGTCCAAGGACTTGTTCTGTATTTTTCTTGTTTCTTTAGGGCCTAGAGTCATGTTTTTGACAATTATAATAAAGATTCGGGAGCCCCCTCTGACAAAAAAACTTTGGTAATATCCCATCTAAATAAATAATAATGTTTTTCATTTGTATACTCTACACGTAATCTTACGTCAATCTGCCACATAGATATAAAATCAAAGCCATTGGATATTCAGTCGTTAATTCTATTATTTATCTGATGAACCTTTTATTCTATTTTATCACTGGCCCTACAGGGAATAGCTACGTCACGACAACCAGATTGTTATATAACATATCATCATTATACTAAAAAATAGGTGGTACATTACCACTACATCTACGATCCATATGATAAGCAATAGTGGCCCGTAGCTCATACAAGTGCAGTATCCATATTAGAAGGTTCTGCACACTTTCCTGCTCCATCATTAATATAGTTGAGTACTACAATATGAGTGGCAAAGTACAGACCTATAACCGTATTTCAAATAGGCATAAGAGGGAGAATATATACCCTCTGGGAGTGTCACCTCCTTAATGGTTCCAACAAATTGATATCGTTGTTTGACTACTTCTGTAAGAAATATAATGTTCCAATAAATTGGTATCCAGATTTAATTTGACTACTTCTCTAAAAAACTTACTACATGTAGTGCGTAGACACTTGAAATCTGAAAATCGCAAGATCCTCCTCGTCCCCGAAAATCGTGAGATCCTCTTCGTCCCTTGGAACACCTCACAGGTGTATCAGCTACACACCATGGGTCGTGGTCGGCGGTTCCCAATCTTTAGGAAGAAAGGCGGCCATGGTGAGCTTGCCATGTACTTTAAGCGGCTCCACTCTTCACATCATGTCATGAAATGTCATTGTCGATTGGCGGAAATCCATTAGAATCTCAGCCATCTCATTTCTTCTTTCAGCCACATCTCACATAAGCCAAAGCTTCAGAATTAGAGTACTGCGTGGATTTTTAAACTTAGTAAACTGTGTAGAAATGGTACGATGAGAACAGAGCAGTAAGGTGATCACCTTAGAAAGTTTCTGACTAATGTGAGTTTTTTCATAACCAAAAGCACCAGGAATAGCACCATGTTCCTCCAAAAACTAAGGGGAGCAATGCATCACGCACACGCTGGAACCATTTCAACATAGGCAAGATTGAGATTTAATGACGTCCGAAGGAAATGATAAAACAACATCTGGAAATTTTGGGCATGTAGGAGGAGAAACCATGATAAATAAAAATACACGTTTTATTATGGAAATTGAAGCTCAAGATAATTCGCAGACAACCTATCCTATAAGAAGAGGTGTATCCACAGAAGGTCTCTATGTAAGAACATGCCATGACTGCCGCTCAATAAGTTCCATGCATTAAGCTAGTAATTTAGTCCTTAAAAAGTCAAATAAATTAACTTTCTTACCTGAAGCATAGTAAATTCTTTTTGGATGCCCTGATATTCCAACTCTAGTATTGTATCTTGCATACAAAGCAACATCAGTTTTTCAAATAAAGGCAAGCAATGGTAGAAAACATGGGTTGAAGCATACTAACTTCTTTTTGGATGGCCTGAAATTCCAACGCTAGTACTATATCCTGCATACAACTCTATACCGTATCCTGCATACATAACAACAACAGTTTTTCAAATAAAGTTAAGAAGTGGTAGAAATCATGGAATCAAGGCTGTCTTGACCAATTGGAGCTTTGTAAATTGCTTTCCCATGGAACTAAGCGGAAGGGCGACATGGTGGTTCATCAAATTATTCTCAAAGACAATTGTCACACAGTCAGAAAGTATTGCATGTGCACATAGGTTAATAATGATAATCTGACTTATTTTTGGAAATTTGAAAATCTCACGCTTTGAATATCTTAATCAAGTGAGTGCACATGCAGCAAGGTGCACAAAATCAGCTCTTGTCACCTTTGTCCTATCTATGTATGCGATAAAAAAATACTGAGCGGTACCTCAAGAAAGACAGAAAATTATGCAATGTTGTACAATGTAGGTCAAGAGTGATGTTTGTACCTGATGATTATTTTCTGGACATTATGTCCCATTATGTATAAATGAGTCTGGTTTTCAGGTGACAAATGATATAATCACATTTTTAATAGCTCAAATATATCTATAGGAAAGCCTACAAAAACAATAATCATATTGTACTAAGTTTACAAAAATTGGTTAAAAAGATTGTATGGTAAGAACAACTTATAGGATTTATTTTACTAGGTTAATGACTTGAAGCATGCAAAGAAAACTCCATACATTTTATTCAAGCAGCAATTCAACAAACGTTTGGTGCACGATCCTTTTATCATGAAACCATAACTGGACATGTAGTAAAAGTTCTCCGGTAATCAACGTTCTAAACTGCACATCAGTTAACTTCAGCGAGTACGTAATAGTAAAAAAAATCCTATTTTGAAGACAAATCTCAAGAGTAGATTTGTAGGCTTTCATGTTGGAGCTGCAGGTAAGAATTAGCAAGAGAGCAGGGCCGACCCAGCAGAGCTGAGAGTGCACCCTCTCCAAACCTGAGGGGCGGAAGTAAGGCAGCACGGTGTCATGCGGGAGTTGCGCTATAGAGCAAGGTGAAGGAGACTGACCTTGGGCTGGTGATGCGGGTGTAGCAGCAGCATCCACGGCCTCAGGGCACTCCGCCACGCGCTGTAGCAACGGGAGGGCTCTGCGTCGTCGTGCGTCTAGCCGTCGACGCCAACATCGTCCTGAGGGTGGTCCTAGAAGACGAGCGGCTCACACCTATGGCAGGATCTGCGCTGCAGCACAGTCTCCCGCGCCCGTCCGCCGTCGCTTGCTCGGTTGCGGCGAGCTCCTTCCTAGGTCGCGACACCGCTCTCCTTTGTCCCTTCTTCTCACCCTCACCTCCTTGTCTCCTATCTGCCCAACAGTCGTCGACGCCATGGATCCGCTTGGGAAACCATGCTCCGGCCTTCCTCGTCGTCACCGGCGATAACCGTCGCGCCGTCTGCCTCCGGATCCGCCTCCCTAGCCCCTGCCGTGCGCAGATCCGACCCCTGCAATCTCCATCCACTGCCCCCGTTCTGCATCACGCCGCTGTGGCGTCGCGTTGACTTGGTCCTGACTAATAAAACCAGACACCTAGACTCTAGACCGTGGGTTGAATATACCAAGTTACAGGGTCCTCTTTGTAAATACGAAACATTTTCTTAAATTAATCACTTAAAAAGGACCGCGGGTTGATTGTCAGAAACCACATGGACCTTTGTGTAAAATATCCGCGACGGTGAACCCGACAGACTCAACCCATGCTTTATTATTAGGGAAAGATATGCCCCTCTTGCCATTTTCACTTTGCATGATATGCCCATTTCTATGCCTTTGCCATGCATTTATGACCCATGCTTTGCTTTACACATGCTGATTGACTCTCATACTTGCATGTGTCTTTGCAAGCTTGGTGGAGATATTGCTTATTATTGCCACGATTGCTTTGTTCCCAATTCTTATGATGATGCTTTGATCATGTTTCATTTTCATGCTTGCGATATGTCATGTGCATTGCCTATATCTACTATTTGCTCACATGACATGATTGCCATGATTTCCTCTAGTGTGTTGCATCTTCGCTCCACTAGTTTGCACTACATGATTGATATGCCTGCAAATGTTGCATCACTCATGATTCATACTTTCTCATTTCATGCGGTTGATGACAATCATCTACATGCTTTGCACATGATTGTTATTGCTTTTTGTCATATATCTCCATGTGTTGCCTCTCTCATGCTAAATGATTTGCCATGTATTGGGTGCAACAATGCTTTTAGTCTTGCTCATGAGTCTTCCCCCATAACATTCTCACGTATCTTTGGAGATTTTGACATATTCCTTATGAAGCATGCTTGTCTTACTTCTTTGCACCATATACCTAGTGCCATGAATATAGTCATTGTTGCATCATATTATTCATGCACTTGTGCTTTTAATGGTCATGTAAACAAGATGTGAACCATCATGATGGATGATGTGTTTATCTACCATGCGCATACTTTCTTTGTTTTGTTTTGTGCATGTGTAGGATACTTGGACTTCGTGTCGACTTCCACTTCAAGTGAGTTGACCATTCGAGCTCTTGAGAGCAAGCCTCATATATTCTACCATGACTTGCTTCTACACCACATTTCCTACCACTTCGGCATTGTGATGAATGCACAAGGACATGCCTTCAAGGTGACACCTTTCTTGAGCATGGATATTGTGGATCATACTACTTGTGTTGCTTGCACCATGAGACGTGGTGGTCATCTTAGACCACTTGATTGCGCACATGTTAGAGATCTTGCCTCGACTTGCCATTTTCTCATTTCCATGCCTCATGACATATATACCTTGTGTGTTGCATCCAATTCTTGGATTACTTGCTCCTATCACATGTTTGGTTGCAACAATGTCACTTCTTCACATATGCCATGTCCGATTGCTTGTCACATGCTTGACTTGATTGCCTCACACCTGATGAACAATTGCTCTTTCTATTATGTTGAGTGCCACACTATATTCATTACACCCTATGCATGTTATGCTTGGATTGTCTTGCACTTGTCCCATGTGTTTAGACACTTAATTTTATTTGGTATTGTGAATACTTCTTATACCTATCATAGACCTTTCATCAAGCAATTTGTGAATGCTTCCTATGAACTTGAGGTAGATGCTTATTCTCTTGGCACACATATTTGCATCTCTACCTCACAATTACATGCTTGTTTCCATGATGACCTTGATTTTTCTCAATTCATATGCTTACATGTCATGACACAATCCTTTGTAAAACCATATGCTCTGCGTGATGACAACACTTGTTTGGTGACTCACCTCTTGAATGCTTGGTTTTGCACTAACGCTAACCACATTCGTTTTCCAAGTGTTTGTTGTATTTGCTCCTTTTGAAGGAATCACAAGATGGTGCGACATTGGAGAGTTCCCATTTCGAGCTACTAGATGATGAGTGCTTGGTGATCAACCACTTTGACACGGCACCACCATCTCTTTCCCATGGTGATTTTGTTTTCGATCCGAGGTCGGATCTTTTCCAAGGGGGAGGGGATGACGCGTAGCATCCTACGGGCATCACCATGTCAAGAGTCTGTTTGGCAAGTGACACGTGCGACCTCTACTTCTCATACATAAAGGTGAATCTTCTCCTTTACACATATTCACTTGACCCCTTCGAGGATGGCGTACTACTTGACACTCCACTCGTGTGCATACATAGGTATTGTTGGAACGCTAGGGACAACAAGGAGGAGTGCAAGCGCCAAGGGACAACTACACCATCCGCGAGGGAAGCATGGAAGGGAAGACGGAAGAAGACAGAGCTGCAGAGCCTACAGCAGCCGGACGTCCGGTGTGCCACCGGACGTCCGACAGTCTATAGTGCCAGGATGACCGACGTCCATCGGACGTCCGACACGACCATGTCAGGACCAACTAGGAGAGCTATAGCGGCCGGACGACCGACGACAATCGGACGTCCGACAGGTTCCAGGGACCGGACGACCGACGCTGATGGGACGACTGGTGCCACCAGTCCAGAGAAGAAACATCGGAAGTCCGACGCCCTTCGGATGTCCGGACCCCCGCGAGCGATCGGACGTCCGACCCAGACCAGACGTCCGACACTGCCTGTGCACAGTCGTGCCTTTGGCCTTGTATCCCTCTCCCACTTACCCCTTCATGGCTTAGACTATAAATAGACCTCCCCCTCATCCTTTCTAGGGTTAGCAAATATGATAGCTCATTCTTAGGTGAGCTTTGCTCCTACCTCTACTCTTGAGAGAGAGAGAGACTACCACTCCCATGGAGTTCAAGACTTCCATGTGAGAAGATCCTGCGGGATATCATCAATACCCCCTCGCGGGGAGATCTGCCTAGGATACCATCAGGACCTCCTCTTGGAGATGAACCTTACCTTGTATCTTTTCCTCTGTTGTTCACGTACCTTGTGGATCTTGTGTGTTGATTGTCTAGTGGATGTGTGATTGGACTTGTCCTTGAGTGTTCCCCCTTGTGATTTCTCTTCGTTCTTCCCCGTGTTCTTCGAGGGATCCCACTCCAATCGTGAAAAATCGGCCTAGACCGGGTTAGCCCCGTATCATACCCTCTCTAAGGTAAGATGGCATAAAATAAGATAGGCCCTGACTCTCCATCATGGAGAATGGAGACAATCCTGTCTCCAATTCTTGCGCTTCGCACAATGATGGTTCGAAGTAGCTCCCTATGATTGTCCATACATTTTTTCCATTCTTTGATTGGCATGTCTTGATTGGTTTTAGAAATCCGGTATGAATAGTTGTGATGCCTAAAAAGATATGGTCGTAAGATAATAACATCACGCCATCCTTTCGGAAACATCAGATCAGGCACACAATCCTTCGGGATTTTATGTTGAAAAAAATAATAATAACATCGTAGTTAGCAATGTAGTTTAGCTTTAGAAGAATATATGCAAAAGATGCACATATGTCATAATAGTAAAAAATCTTACCATGCCATCTCCATAGATGTTACCGTAGGTCAGCACATGCACTAGTGGCACGTATTGACCATAATGTGCAGGAGTGTGATAATTGATATTGTAATTCTCAACATCAATAATAAATGTGATAAGATGCTCTTTCTCCTGATAAGTTAATTCTGCACTATCGGTGTAGTAGGTTATATCTACCATCTTTCGTCATTCTTTGAAGAATGAAATAAGATATCAACGGAAATAAGTTGTCAACTATTTTGAAATAAACAACATAAATACTTAATAACTATGTTTGAGAAACTCACATAGTGGTAGAATTGAAAGCGTATCAACAAGGACCCAAATGTCCATATTATCTTCGTCGATATCAGGATAACCAAGATCCAGGGTGACAAGCATACCCTCATGAAAATCATACATCTTTAAAAGTGCTTCCTAATTTGGGCAATCAAAATGGGATACGCTCTCAGAATTGTATAGATTTACACCAAAATCTATACCATGATGGGTACTTAGGTGAACTATCTTTGTTTCCATACTTTCATGATCTTCAAAATCCATCCTCTCCAAGACATAACATATTGCATGGCATGGGATAAGCTAGTCAAATTGTAAAAGATGAAAATTACACATTGAAGAAGCAGAAGTCGTGCTTAATTACGAAAAAACACTTGTTAGCGTTGCGTACCGTTTCAACATCGAAGGTCTCCTGGAGTTTAATACTGAAGCACCGACCTTTTACCAGGTGAGGCTTGTCGCACGGACCCCGGTTATTGCCGCACCAATCGCACTCCGTGAGCCTATCGTCGTCGGACGACATTTCCTATGTTCACAATTCAAAGATTAAACTTCTAAAATTAAATGTATGTACTACAAAAACTAAATTAGATCATGCATATTATTCATCAATGGTTGACTATCGGTCTGTCGAGTATTTTCTTGAAAACTCTCAGCTCATCTGGTGTATATATTCTACCGTCGGTGATAGTAGCTCCTCCCTTTGTTCCCGAGTGCACTACACCAAATTTTCTAGCACACGGGCACGAAGGAGAAGCTACTCCCACAACAACAGTCAGGATTCTTCGTCCTCTCTCATATATGGTGGACGCACTCCCTCACTGATTTTTCGACCGTCGATGATGATCATTACTCCTCCTTCCCTTAGTGCATAACAAAGGTCTAGCACAAGGAGAAGAAGTGATGTATGGTGGAACCCTATGGGGAGATCTTTCATGAATTGGATGGGGAATCCCCAAGAACAAGATGAACAAAAGAGGGAAAACAAGAGGAACACTCAAGAACAAGTCAAATCACACATCCACTAGACAATCAAACACACAAGATCCACAAGGTACATGAACAACAAAGGGAAATAAGATACATGGTAGAGTTCATCCCAAATCCTATGAAGGAGATGAGGGCTTGATGATCTAGATAGATCCTTCCCTCAAGGGGCCTTGAATCCCTAGGGATCTTCTCCAATGGAGGCCTTGAACTCCAATGGAGTGTCTCTCTCTCTCAGGAGAATTCCCATAATGGGAGGTACATGAGCTAAGCTCTAGTGTTTTGATCTAATCTTAGCTAAGTCTAAATGGAGGAGATGAAGGAGTATATATAGTCCTAGGCAAAGAGGGGGATAGGTGGGGACGAAATGGCAAAACAAAGGCAAAGCCCGCAGCATCACACAGGGGCCCCCGTGTGCACAGGGTAAGTGGAGCCCGTACGCACGGGGTATCCAGGGACCGGACGCAAGGGCCCGTGCGCACGGGGTCCGTGAGGCCCGTGGACACGGTACACGCCTGTGCGCACGGGGTCTTCAGGACCGCCAGCCTAGGAGGCCCGTGGGCACGGGGTCGGAGGGGCCCGTGCGCACGGGGTCGCCTAGGAGCTGATGCCTTCTTCTTGGCGCTTCCTTCTCCGCTTCCAGGCTTCCGTCTTGGATGGTGTAGTTGTTCTCTTGCGCTTGGACTCCTCCATGATGAATGTGTAGCTCCGCTCACACCTAAGTGTGCACACGAGAGAGGGGTCAAGTAGTATACCATCCTCGAAGGGTACAAGTGGACACGTGTAAAGGAGATGATTCACCTTTGTATGGATGAAGTAGATGTGGCACGTGTCACTTGTCAAATGGACTCTTGACATGGTGATGTCCATAGGATGCTCCGCATCATCCCCTCCCCCTTGGGAAAGATCGAACCTCGGATCGAAATCCAAATCACCATGGGAAAGAGATGATGGTGTCGTGTAGAAGTGGACGATCACCAAGCATTCATCATCTTGTATTTCCAAATGGGCACTCTCCAATGTCGCACCGTCTTGTAATTCCTTCAAAAGGAGCAAAGATAACAAGCACTTGGAAAAACAAATGTGGTTGTCGTAAGAGCAAAACCAAGCATTCAGGAGGTGATTCACCCAACAAGAGTTGTCATCAAGCATAGCATATGGTTTGACAAAGAAGTGTGTCATGGCATTTGAGCATATAAATCGAGCACAATCAAGTACATCATGGGAACAAGCATGCAAATGGGAGGTCAAGATGCAAATATATGTGATAAGTGAACAAGCATATACCTCAAGGTCATAGCAAGCATGCCTAAAGTGCTCAATGAACTGTCTATGGTAGGCATAAGAGTCATTGACAACACCAAATATAGTGAAATGTCTAAACACATGGGGAAAGTGCAAGACAATCCAAGCATAACGTGCATAGGGTGTAGTGAAGATATCGTGGCACTCAACACAATGGAAAGAGCAATTGTTCAACATGTGTGAGGCAATCAAGTCAAGCATGTGATAAGCAAAGGGACATGGCATATGTGAATAACTATATGCAACACACAAGGCATATATATCATGTGGCATGGCAATGTGGTAATGATAAGTCGAAGCAAGATCGCTAGCATGTGTGCAAAATGTCATGGAGCAAACAACACATGAAGTATGATCCACAATATGCATGCTCATTGTTTGGGTGTTCTCGAGATAGAATGATATCACCTCGAAAGCATGTCCTTGTGCGTCCTTCACAATGCCGAAGAGGTAGGAAATGTGGTGTAGAAGCTAGTCGTGGTCGAATGTATGAGGCTCGCTCTCAAGAGCTCGAATGGTCAACTCATATGAAGTGGAAGTCGACACGAAGTCCAGGTATCCTACACATGCACACAACAAAACAAAAAGCGTATGCGCATGGTAGATAAACACATCATCCATCATGATGGTTCTCTTCTCTTGCACATAACCATTACAAGCACAAGTGCATGAATAATATGATGCAACAATGGCGATATTCAAGGCACTAGGTATATGGTGCAAAGAGGTAAGACAAGCATGCTTCACAAGGAATATGTCAAAATCTCCAAACATATGTGAGAGTGCTATGGGGGCGATCTTATGAGCAAGACGAGAATCATTGTTGCACTCAATACATGGCAAATCATCTAGCATGAGAGAGGCAACACATGGAGATATATGACACGAAGCAATATGAATCATGTGCAAAGCGTATAGATGGTTGTCATCAACCGCATGAAATGAGCAGTATGAGTCATTGGTGATGCAACATAAGCAAGCATATCAATCAAGTCGTGCAAACTAGTGGAGCGAAGATGCAACACACTAGAGTAAATCATGGCAATCATGTCATGTGAGTAAATAGTGGATATAGGCAATGCACATGACATATCGCAAGCACGAACACAAAGCAAGATCATAGTATCATCATAGGAATGGGTCATAGATGGAACATGGCAACAACAAGCAATATCTCCACCAAGCTTGGAAATACACATGCAACTATGAGAATCAATCATCATGTGTAATGCAAAGCATGGGTCACAAATGCATGGCAAAGGCATAGGAATAAGCATATCATGCAAAGTGAACATGGCAAGATGGGCATATAATATGTAATGGACAACAACCCATAGCCAAGTGAGGGCCATGTAGAAGAAATGCGCTAAGTCTTTGCGCGAAGAGAGTGGTAGGAAAGACAATCCATGGGATCCCAAATCATCGTTGCTCTCTAGAGCTCATTTTGTCAACTCGTGGGATTGCGAGGTTGAGAAGTATTCATGGGTACCTACACAAAAGAGACACAAACGAAAGAAATTGTGTGTGTGGTAAATGTACACATCATCCATCATGATGTGTATGTGCACATGTGAGTTAGCACAAGATAAGCAATGCTCAAAGAAATTTGAGGCATGGTATATGAACATGTCATCCATCATTAAAGAATAGTTGTTATGTATGACACGATGGGGACACAAATTGAGCAAACAAGTATATGGCACATCAAAAGCATGTTTATTCATGGGGAGCATATGGTGCACACAATCATGGAAATCATGCAAATCATAGGATGGATCAAAATCTCCTAATGGGTATGAGGAAACTTTGGGGTTCTCCTCATGAGCAATATCGAAAGCATAATATGGAGAAAATGGACAACATGGCAAACAATGCATGTTCGAAGCTAGGTGGTCATGGCATGGCATATTAGATAATTGATGCAAAGGGAGCATATCAATATCATCACAAGAAAAACAAATGCCAATAACCATGGGCTTGTCATCTATGCCATATGTGCAAATTGGGTTTATTTTAATGGCATATGCATAGTCACTACAATGAGATTGCAAATATGACATACGGGAGATCTCATGCATAGCACATGACAAGTTCAATGGATTGTCAAACATGATGTGACCAATAGAATTTTCACATGATATCCTATGGAGCATAGCATCACAACTAGGCAACTCAACATGCTCATCATCATATTCATCATAAATAGGTAAGTCAAGGCATGAAGAAGTCTCACTAGCATGAAGCATGGCAATAGGTGGGTCAACATCATGGGAGCAATCATTGTCAAGAGCGTCCACTAGTGGGACAGGAGAAGCACCATCACCTATGTTACCTTTGGAGCGTCGCTCATGTGTTGTAGGCGAGGTGTTGAAGATCGTCTCATTGTCATCTTCATCTTGATGGAACCATGTGGGGGTGCATCATCGTCCACCATGGCCATCATCGTCTCCAATGTAGGGATGGACTCGTCGAGGATAGGCATGTCATCATGTAGGAGACCTAGCACCAAAGAAGAAAACACACTAGGAGTAGAGGTTAAGTCATTAGAAATCATGGTGGCCTCACGTGTCGTGTCAACTACCTCACTCACTAAGTGTTGTGGCTCACTCACTCCCTCAAGGATGCTCTCACTCATATGGTTGGTGGAGTAACTCAAATGGCGCTCAACCTCACATAGGATGTGTGGCATGCTCTCATGTGTGGGGCTAGTGGTGGTCACACTCATCCTTTCATAGGAAATGCTCTCAATGTCACATATGGTGGAGTCACTCATGTCACTCATGTGGTGGTGGCTCTCCTCACATGGCACTTGGGGCATCTCGACATATGTGGGTGTCAGAGAGATGTAGGTGCAAATGTATCCATGCTCAACTCCTATCGCCGTGGTCGAAGGGGATGGCCTTTGCTCGACCTTCTTGTCGCCGTCTTGGTGTTGGAGGCCCATATGATGTGGCACCTCGTAGCTCGTCTCCATGACCGAAGGGAGTTTCCCATGCTCGGCCATCGTCCTTGAGGGGCTTCCTAAGATGGAAGTGTCTCCCTCGCTCATAGGTCGTCGCCTTGGACTTGATGAAGTCGTTGTAGGCGTACTCGTGGGAAGTACACAAAGATGCCATACGTCCAAAGGTGAAGATGGCTTGATAACACTTGGCGAAGATGCCAAAGTGGTTGGTGTAGCCGTAGCGCCATCTTGGTGGTGGTTGTCTCGCGGTCTTCTTTTGTGCTCTTGAAGCTTGTACTTGGCGTGAAGTAGGGCTTGTTGGGACTTGTGCATTTGTGCTTATGGAGCATCTTCATGATGATGATGTTGTTGTCGTGCTTGAGCTCATAGTAGATGTCGTTCGTTGTCGTCGTGCACATGATGCTTGGATGTGACTTGCCCTTCATGACGATGTTGATCACGACCGTGATGGTGGTCGCCATGTAGATGTGGACGAGGACGATTTGCACTTGCATTGTGGCTGCGCTCCGAAGACTTGTGGCTTGAATGTCGCCACCTGGAAGATGACGAAGGGGAAGAATACTTGATCAAGGTTCTAATCTCCTCCATCCTTGCATCTTGCTCCTCTTTATGTGCGGAAAGCTTCTTGTCGATGTAGTCCCTTTTCCTTGCTTCGGAGTGACGAATGTCGATGGAGATGTTCTCGATGCTCTCTCGCAATCTTGATTGTGCGCCTTGCATTTGTCATTGTAGATCGAAGATGGACGCTTTGGTGATGTAGTTGTTCACGCCGTCGTTGTTGTCGTAGACCGGAGAGGAAATGCCTTGCCTAGCCATCACAAGACTTGAGCAAAGGTGAGTAGGAAATGAGATAAACAATACCAAGCTACCTTTTCCCAAAGTTGAGGATGTATCTTGTATCACTCAATGTGAAATGAAAGAATAGTGGAATTGGTACCGGACTTGTTCACTCACACCTATCAAGTAAAGCTTATGGTAAATCTCGGTGAGGATAGTGGCACAAAAATTTCATGCAAAATGTTAGCAAGAGTCAATAATGTTGGAAAAGATTCACAAATTCGCAAGTGAAACAAGTAGACCACTAGCAAATGTGGTACACAGAAACACACACACGGATAGATAAATGGGGTCATGCAACCAAGGAATGAGCACAAAATGTGGAGTCCATGGAAAACGCTCGTGTTGCACAACTCAAGAGAGACGCTAGCACGATTGCTCAATAGGCGGATACGACACTTGTGCACAACCTGTAAGATGCAAAATGGATAAACTTTCTATCCCAAGTATACTATGTATGTATGGTTCCCGGTGTTTCTCTCAAGATGATCCAAGATGAGCGGATATGACAATCTTATGTGCAATGGGGAACGATGCTATGGCACTTGCTTACAAGCTTCTTTGCTCTCTTTCTTTTGCTTAAAAGCTTATTCTCTCTTTTTCTTCTTCTATGGCCACTTTTGCACAATGCACAAACCAAGATAGCAATTGCGTATATGCGGGAACAAACTTGTGACACGAGATATGATAGCAATATATACACCACGATGATATGGTATGTATGCGATGGGAAGTATGATCACTAATGTGCAGAAGTAACGTTGCCGGCAATACTCAAATGGCTAGTCATGATAGGCAAGTAACGCAAAATGGGCTAGGGGTTAACAATGCAATTGCAAGGGAAATTTACAATGGTGTCGTCGACGTTACCGTCCTTTGCGATGATGAGTGGCGGTGTTCTTGATGTAGATACCAAGATCATGTAAACCCGTCCATAAGTAGCCGAAACACCTTAGGAAACGGTAGAAACCACAAACTCAAAATCTCAATGACAAAAGTCAAATGGTGGTAGCGGAGATGGCAATGCGGACGTGGTGGTGGTGATTGATGAAGAAGCAACCGTCCCTAAGTAGCCGAAACACCTTAGGAGACTCACGTCGCCACTCAAACAACTGCAAATGCTAAATGGAGCAAAATGGGTTAGGTTGCGGAAGGCTATGGTGGTTTTGCGGATGATATGGTGGAAGGCCTAGGCAAAGATGCCAAAATGTCAAAATTTTGGTGGAGCCAAATGGTGTTGGAACCTATCTAGGTGGATGGGGGATGTCAATAGCTACTCAACAAGCTAAAGAACGTGAAAATCGGACTCCGGATGTGGAATCTATGGGCAAAATGGTGAACTGCTCGCGGCTGACCTGGGGGGGGGGGTCGTGCGCACGGGGGTAGGAGCCCGTGGGCACGGGGTCCCGTGCGCACGGGGTCCCGTGCACGCGGTACATGTCCGAGGTCACGGGGTGCCCATAGACTTTTCGAGGGCCCGTGCGCACGGGGTCTGGGGCCCGTGGGCACGGGGTGGGCGGAAAATTCGTGATTTCGTGGCGGAAATTGGAGATTTCTTGGGCAAAATTGGAGAGATTTTGGGGATGGATGGTCGGGAAAAGATGGGGGAAAGCTAGATCCACTTGAAACCAAGCAAATTCATGGATCAAATCCAACAAAACCTCATCAAACCAACAAATCACAAAAAAAAATTGGGGCTATTTTTGGTGGGGAATTTTCGAATTTAGGACGAAATCACACAAAACAAGGCTAGAAAACAAAGAGGGGGGCTCCAATTTCGTGATCAACCATGGCTCATGATACCAGGATTATGTAGGGTGGAACCCTATGGGGAGATCTTTCATGAATTGGAGGGGGAATCCCCAAGAACAAGATGAACAAAATAGGGAAAACAAGAGGAACACTCAAGAACAAGTCAAATCACACATCCACTAGACAATCAAACACACAAGATCCACAAGGTACATGAACAACAAAGGGAAATAAGATACATGGTAGAGTTCATCCCAAATCCTATGAAGGAGATGAGGGCTTGATGATCTAGATAGATCCTTCCCTCAAAGGGCCTTGAATCCCTAGGGATCTTCTCCAATGGAGGCCTTGAACTCCAATGGAGTGTCTCTCTCTCAAGAGAATTCCCACAAGGGGAGGTACATGAGCTAAGCTCTAGTGTTTTGATCTAATCTTAGCTAAGTCTAAATGGAGGAGATGAAGGAGTATATATAGTCCTAGGCAAAGAGGGGGATAGGTGGGGGCAAAATGGTAAAACAAGGGCAAAGCCCGCAGCATCACACAGGGGGCCCCGTGTGCACGGGGTAAGTGGAGCCCGTGCGCACGGGATATCCAGGGACCAGACGCAAGGGCCCGTGCGCACGGGGTCCATGAGGCCCGTGGACACGGGGGTCCCGTGGGCACGGTACACGCCCGTGCGCACGAGGTCTTCAGGACCGCCAGCCTGGGAGGCCCGTGGGCACGGGGTCGGAGGGGCCCGTGCGCACGGGGTCGCCTGGGAGCTGCTGCCTTCTTCTTGGCGCTTCCTTCTCCTCTTCCAGGCTTCCGTCTTGGATGGTGTAGTTGTTCTCTTGCGCTTGGACTCCTCCATGATGAATGTGTAGCTCCGCTCACACCTAAGTATGCACACGAGAGAGGGGTCAAGTAGTATACCATCCTCGAAGGGTACAAGTGGACACGTGTAAAGGAGATGATTCACCTTTGTGTGCATGAAGTAGATGTGGCACGTGTCATGTCAAATGCACTCTTGACATGGTGATGTCCATAGGATTCTCAGAAGAAACGACCCCCTCGACAAGAGTTGGGATTCTTCTTCTCTCATATATGGTGCAAACTTTCTCCCTCACTCATTTTTTATTGTCAAGTATGGAGCCTCGACAGACTTAAAGTCAACCCGAAATGCCATTTAATTATCTTTCTGGAAAATTGTAACACCCCGATAATCGTGCTACAGTAACCTCCCGCTAATGACTGCCAAGTCATCACGATTATTTTCCTAATCATCACTTTGTTCCAAATCAAACTCAAATTAAAATTCAAATCTACATGTCAAATTATTTCCTCAAAAATTAAAATACAAAATGTTCATTGGGTTGCAAATATCCAGTAACTAATTATCATGTAGAAACCAACATCATTTAACTAACCTTTTAACTCTTAGGAAAATATAAAGTGCTCTAACTGCAACTAAAATATCCATTTTTAATAAACAAATGGTTATATATTTCCAAATGACCCCAATCGTTGGGTGCTATTTCAAAATATGGCATCTGATTTATGTACCAAGTTTCAATGTGAACAAAATTCAATCACTATAAAGAGAAAATGTGAAATGGAAATAAAATTAGAAAAACAAAAAATAAATAAAAAGAAAAGCCCCCTTCCTGTCATGGCCCAAGCCAGACTGGACCGTAGCCCACCAACTGGCCCAACCTAGCGGCCCAGCCTTCCACTTCCCTGTCGTCTTACTCCCTGTTCGACCGACCGCATGGTCGCGTTCGCCACCCGACCAGCTCGTCGGCGTCATCGGTGAGAGGATAAGATACTGGATGCCTCGGGTTGTCCTCCACTCACCCGCCCACATGCCCAGATCCACTCCTCCCCCTTCTCACCCACTCTCCCTCTATCGCACTCGCCCTTTCTCCCCACTGCTCAAGCACGCATGCTGCCGCCTCGCCCGGCGTTGATCCATGACCACCGGCATCCATTCGCGTCCCCGCCAAGCCAGACGTCTCCGCCTTGTTCGTCTACACCGACCACCATTCGCCGTTGAGATCGGGAAGGACTACCTAGACGGAATCAAGCTCGACGACCTCGACCTCCTTCTGCGCTCCCGATGACCCAAGGGCCATCTTGTGCCACTCGGTGAGTGTTCCCCTTTCCCCTAGCCTCTCGCTTGCTTGCGCTCGCGCTAGGACGATGGCCTCGCAAGCCGTGAGCTCGCCTCTGCCGCTCACCGCACCATCGTGGCCACCGCGAACATTGACCGCACCCGAGTCCTGCATCATGTTCCAGGGCTTCCCATGGACCGAACACGCCTATCCCCGTCACCTGTTGTGCCCTGCGTCGACGAGCTCAAGCTCCTCCGAACACCACCGCCACCGTCCATTCTTGGTCCGGCCAGCTCCGACCGCTATAACCCCCCCCCCCACCACCACCATTTGACGCGCGAGCACGCCCGCAGCCGAACGAGCCAAACACTGGGTCTGGAGACCCTCTGTCTGAGAAACCCGACCACCTCCCGAGCGTGCCACCGTCGTTTTTGGTCGTGGGATCTCTCTCCGCCGCTGACGCCGATGTGGCTCAATGGGTTCCGCCCCTGGGTTGCTGACCAGTGGGCCCTGGGGGCCACGTTGACTGGTTTGACCAGTCAACGTGCTAAGTGGGCGTCTCTGTAACGCTGACGGGTGGGCCCTACCGCTTAATCCTTTAATTAAAATGTTTTAAAAATTAAAACTAATTAGTTTAGTTAATTAGTCTATAATAGGTGGGGCCTACTAGCTAAATAACTCTATTTAGTTACTTTTAAAACTCTATTAGCTCTGTATCTATGACATGTGGGTCCCACTGGACCCAGAGGTCAGGTTTGATCTGGTCAGCAGACCAGATGACTGCTGACTTCATCCTTGCATCATGCTGACGTCATTTCTATTTTTTTGAATAATTCTATTAATTCAAATATTTTCAGAAAATGTTTAAATCTTTTAAAATCTGTAGAAACTAAACCGTAGCTCAGATCGAGAAACTTTATACATGAAAGTTGCTCAGAATGACAAGACAAATCTGATCGTGTCGTTTGTTTCCATGTCGGAACCCTCAACGTAGGTGAACTCATAACTTTTAGCCTGATTCCCGTAGATGAATAGTGCATATGCACCGGTTCATAAATCCAACTTAAAACCTGAAATAACTAATATGACTTATACATATCTTTAGGCAATCCTGCACTCCACATTAGCATAGCATACTTTGTGTTGCAGGCTGTGTATTTATCTGTTTCTTCCCCTTGTAGACCCCGAGACCCATGTTGTCCCTGTGATCGACTGCGTCACCAGCGACACCAGGGACGACCCTGCATTTGCCGCTGAGCAACCAGGCAAGCAACCCCCCTTTGAACATTCCGATATTGCCTATTCTCTTCTCTCTTATACTTGCATTAGAAATTGTTGTTGCTATTGCTTTACCTATTCTGATGCATAGCCTGATCTTGTAACCTGCTATTGTTACCTACCTGTTTGTCCTAAACTGCTAAGTATAGGCTGGTTAGAGATCCATCAGAGAACCCATGTTGACCCAACTGCCCCGCTGGATTATGAGAAGACACGATCAACGGGATTGAAGACCAGGTCCTGGGACCGCACAACACTCCGGTTAGTTGTATGACACCGTGGCGTGCCGAGGTTGATACCTCGTTAGCACTTCTGATGCTAACTCTATGGAGTAGTTACCCGATCATGGTCATCTAGGGTGATTCCTCCTTTTCCACTTTCGATAACGACGCTCTCGTGCAACACCTCAAGTGTGAACCTCGAGGGTCATTTCCTCTTATGTTCACCTTGATGTTTACATCAGGTGGGCATCCAATGAGGGTGATGCCTCGGGTTCCTTCTTGATGTGGTAGCCGCCCGGATTGCCTTTACATTACTATTATTACTGATTAAAGTGGATAAAGACGGGTCGGCCCTGAGGGGTACCGGCGCGAGCATATGATGCGAGTGATGTGGAGTCTGGTTGACCTAGAAGGTGCCCGTGAGATAACTACATGGCATGGACGAGTTCCCTGGGCGATGGCCCAAGACCCCTGGAGGCATAGGTTTAGTCCGGCGTGCTGACCTCTCTATTAAGCATAGGTCGGGTTGCGGCGTATCATTTGGCCGAGGCCGGGCATGACCTAGTAAAGTGTGTCCGGCTGGAGTTAAGCGAGCATGGTGGGTAAGTTGGTGCACCCTGCAGGGAAGAGAACAACCAATAGCCTGTCCTACGGTAACAGACACTCGGAGTTGTATCCCGATCGATACAACTAGAATCGGATGTTGAGGCATGAAATGGATATGTGGGTCCGAGAGTCGAGAAAGGATCCCGGAGCGTTGATAATACAACATAAATATGACTTATGTTTTAGTACTCTACTCCCTCCTGTTGCTGCAAGATGGTGGGTTCCAGAAGATGCTAGTGTTCGATAGGCTAGGCCTTTCCCCCTATTCTGGCATTCTGCAGATCAGTCCATAGATACTACCCATTTCATTGATACCGATGCATATGTAGTGTAGATCCTTGCTTGCGAGTACTTTGGATGAGTACTCACGGTTGTTTTCCTCCCCTTTTCCCACCTCTTTCCATTCTTCTCGGATGCTCCAACCAGATGGTGGATCCCAGGATCCAGACGCCACCGCCGACGACTACTACTACCCCGAGGGTGCCTACTCTTACGTGATGAACACCGACGACTAGGAGTAGTTAGGAGGCTCCCAGGTAGGAGGCCTTGCCTTTTCGATCGATGTTGCTTCTATGCTAGCCTTCTTAAGGCAAACTTGTTTAACTCATGTCTGTACTTAGATAATGTTGCTTCCGCTGACTCATTTGTATTCGAGCCCTTGAGGCCCGTGGCTTGTAATATCAAGCTTGTAATTTGTGTCTAGAGTTGTGTTGTGATATCTTCCCGTGAGTCCCTGATCTTGACCGTACACATTTGCGTGTATGATTAGTGTATGATTGAATCGGGGGGGGGGGTTCAAAAGTTGGTATCAGATCCAACTGCATGTAGGTAGCCCTCTTTCCAACTCCTTGGCCGAAGTTGAGTCTAGTAACTGAAAAACTTTTACTAACATGGCTGCACGGCCTATGGCCCCACGTCGCCATTGGTGGTGTTAGGATCTTTTACTCCTCGTCTATACTCTGGGACTCTGATCTCTCTTCAATTCGTGTTAAACGATTTTACTAACTCTAACTTTAGGTTCTTGTAACCACTTCCTACCGGAGAGCCCCTTCATTCCAGATGATTGCCTGCTTCATCAGAAGATTCTGAAAATACTCATCAATGTTTTCCCGAGACCCTTGTGCCCATCGCCTTTGCCCTGCCACCGGTATGTCCTTATGGATAACTACATATAGTTGTCATTGATACCTTCATCCCAAGTTGCTCTTGTTTTTACAAGATGCCCCAAAATACTCTCTATTGTCCCGAGAACCCCTTCTGCAACTGCCTTGATGCTCTTTGCCGCATGAATATCCCTACGGATAATTCCTCACACTTAACGGGCATCTGTTCATCCCCAGTTGTTCATGTGTTTTACAAATGTCTTCTAAATACTATTTAATCTTCCAAAAATCCTCAGCAGCTTATTGCTCTTGAAATACTTGCTTTCTTGCATTATGGATAGTCCCATAAGTATAGTAATCTTATTTTCATCCATTGCCTCTATCATTTTGACTCCATTGAATCAATAAGTTGCCAATGCTCGCAATCCTCAATCATATCCTAGAATTCATCCTTCCGGCTCAGACGTCATTTTAACCTTGGGCTGGATCTCGACCAAATAAATTGTCGTCGATTGTACCCCTAAGTCTACTCAACTTATCCATCCTTAATCAGAGTGTTTGCTTCTGATCTTTTATTTCGAAATCGTAATGCCTTTGCATTTGATCATTGAATTAGTCAGTTGTTTCTACAATCCCATGCATTTGCATTGTTTCTTCTTCTGGTTGGGTACCGATGCTCGCATCAGATCCCTTGTGGACCACCAGATCATTTATTGGATTATTATCCGACAGTGCCCCTCATATTTAATCACCTTGTGAGTTCTTCCCTGATACATAATGCCTTTGGTAATTGCATCCTCTCCTTTTGTCAACCATGCTCTACCTTCGAGCTTGTCTTATTTACTCTTTAAGTTTGTGGTATGTGTTCCTAAGATGCCCGTATGGCTTGAACGTATGCCTTCCCTAATCCGTGTGAACCCGAGAGTTTTCACAAGTCATACTCTTATGGTATTTTGCTAGATAAAATTTCAACACTACAACTTCATCGAACGCAAGAAGTGAATGAATGATTATGCATTGGAGAAGTGGGAGTCGATCTTGAACATTGGGTCTATGCCCATGGACACGATGTAGATCTTATCAAGGAAGCTTCTTGTAATAATAACTATTTCCTTGATGTAATATCATCTGGTATATGTGAATTGATCCTTGGCAATCGTGGCTCTGACTATATTTTCTCCTTGATTCCATTTCCCACACAAGTTGAAGCACTTGTCTTCTACCGATCAACTCATCTCCGCAACCTCTATTTTGATCTTCTTTCGAGTATTACCCTCCAGTATCTCGATAATATCAAAGAATTGTGTTGCTTCCTATGAGTCTTCATCTAGTATTGATTCTCACCAATTTTGGATTTCCCTCGGGTTCTGGATTATTAGTCACTCGAGAACACCGATAAGTGAATCGATTTCGCACTCTGATTCAATAACTCTAAGTAATCTCCGTTGCTTATGAATTTAATAATCCTTCAAGTCATTCCTAGCCTGATCGGCTATATAATTATTGTGCTAAATTTTAACTGTGCTATCTGGTCCTTCGTCCTGGAGCACAATTTTCGACGATGAGCTAAGCTTACATCGATCTTCCTCGTCATATCATTTCGCCTTGATCAACAAGCTTGATTTCAAGTTTGTTATGTACCCGTGGTTCTAATAACCATTCGCTTCATCATTCATTTGACATGAAGTCCTCGTCGATCGATTATATCTTCATGAAATCTCTCGACAAATGTGTCATGATCGTCGTCAACATTCTGAGCTCTTCCAGGATATTAATTAAATTGATGATGAGAAATACTATCCTTGCCCCTCGATGATTTTTGTTATCATCAACAACATTTTTGCCTTCGCCCCAACACAAATTTGTTCATATAATTTTGGAAATACATCCTTTGTGAAATGTCGAAGGATTGATGCTGGACCCATCGGCCACCTCCTCGTCTTTTCCCTGATAAAATTGCATGATATGTTCTAGAAATTCCTGATCAATCCTTTGTGTTCCCAAGGTCCGACCTTTACCCGATGACCATGTCAATGCTACCCCGAAGCATGGTTGTGGTACTCCAAACAACATTAAGAACATTGGAATCGCAATGCTAAATCTTCTTGATCAATTATCCAAACACTGTTGTATGGGTAAACCTCATAAATTCCTTGCCCCTTTGTCTAAATCGTTTCATACTTGGAGCCCTATCATGTATATCATGCTCCGCCTTTCCTTGGGAAAGTTATACCCTAAATACTGGGGGTATAAACACCTTTCCTTTCCATTGGTCTGATTATCATAATAATAACATTTTGCCTTTCCATTTTTTTGTTTATCCTTTCTTGTAATGTAACTTGCCTGAGCAGAGACAAATCCCTGCTTAAGTAAGCAGCTTGGTGTACAACTCTGTCAGTAAGACCCTGTAACTATTTTTGATGACATCCCGGTAACCACCGATGGCCGAGAACTTTGCCTATTGGTCCTCCTTGTCTTATGAGCAGGAAAATGGTTCTCTTCGTCCCACGCTCTTGGTACCGACATTGTTGCCAACATGGCCAACAAGATATCCTCTAACACGCCTTGTTATCATGATCGTGCGATATGTCAGCGCCCTTCCTACTTTTAACTCACATGGTGGGCCCATAACCCACAGTTCCATAGCATCGAAACGTGACTCTCCCGTAATCCTTGTTTCCAAAGTTATCCCTCGCGCTTGGCTTCGAATGTAATTCATGAGCCACATTTCGGAAGATCATCAATTCTGGTATCAGACACAATACTTATTCCCATTGCTCTGAATTCCTTTCACTCTCTATTTCAGGCAATGAATGATTGTCTATCCGCTTAAAACTTCTTATTGAACCTTCTAGCTCTCGATATGTTTCATTTGTTCAACTCGAGAGATACTCATGCGTCATTCATGGGATAATCCTATATGATTACCCCTTATATCATCATATCCTTGTCGAGCTACCCCTTACCTATTTGTAAGTACGATGAAGACTCTAAAGAAAGGATGACGACTTCTTCATGATGACCTAAAGCAGAGAAATGTAGACATCAACGTAGTGGATCGACCTCTTCGACAAGAGCAACCAATAACAAGAGAATCTGTTAGAATTATGTAACCAGAACTTTCCCCCTTACTCCACCTCTTAAATCTCAGGACAAGATTTCTTGTAGTGGAGGAGATTTGTAACACCCCGATAATCGTGATAAAGTAACCTCCCGCTAATGACTGCCAAGTCATCATGATTACTTTGATAATCATCACTTTGTTCCAAATCAAACTCAAATTAAAATTCAAATCTGCATGTCAGATTATTTTCCTCAAAAATTAAAATATAAAAATGTTCGCTGGGTTGCAAATATTCACTAACTAATTATCATGTAGAAACCAACATCATTTAACTCATCTTTTAACTCTTAGGGAAATATAAAGTGGTCTAACTACAACTAAAATATCCATTTTTAAAATAAACAAGTGGTTATATATTTCCAAATGACGCCAAACATTGGGTGCTATTTCAAAATATGGCATCTGATTTATGTACCAAGTTTCAATGTGAACAAAATTCAATTACTATAAAGAGAAAATGCAAAATAGAAATAAAATTAGAAAAATAATTTCATAAAAAGAAGAGCCACCACCCTCACCGTCTTGGTCCAGGCCAGACTGGACCATAGCCAACCAACTGGACCAATCTACTGGCCCAATCCTCCCACCTCCCTCACCTTTTCCTCCCTGTTCAACCGACCGCGCGATCGCCACCCGACCAGCTCGTCAGCGTCGTCAGCGAGAGGATAAGATCCCCGACGCCTCGGGCTCTCCTCCAGTCACCCGCCCACGCACCCAGATCCACTCCTTCCCCTTCTCACCCACTCTCCCTCGCTCGCGCTTGCCCTTTCTCCCCACTGCCCGAGCACGGCCGCCGCCACCTTGCCCAGCGTCGATCCACGACCACCGGCGTCCATTCGCATCCCCGCCAAGCCAGACGTCTCTGCCTCATTCATCTACACCAACCACCACTCGCCATTGAGCTCGGGAATTGAGCTTGATGCCTACTTCACTATCGTCGGTGATCTCCGACGACCTCGACCTCCTTTTGCGCTCCTGATCACCCAAGGGCCATCTTGTCTCGCTCGGTAAGTGTTCACCTCTCCCCTGGCCTCTCGCTTGCTCACCGCGCTAGGACGACGGCCTCGCACGGAGCCGTGAGCTCGCCTCCACCGCTCACTACAGTACTGTGGCCACCGTGAACACCGGTCACACCTGAGTCCTGCTCATGTTCCAGGGCTTCCTAGGGACCAAACACGCCTATCCCTGTCGCCTGCTATGCCCTGCATCTACGAGCTCAAGCTCTTCCGAACACCACCACCGCCGGTCGTGCTTGGTCCGTCCCACTCCGACCGCTACAGCCCCCCCACCACCACCGTTTGACGCGCGAGCATCCCCGCAGCCGAACGAGCCAAATGTCGGGTCCAGAGACCCCGTGAGAAACCGACCACCTCCCGAGCGTGCGGCCATCGTTTTTGGTTGCCGGAGCTCTCTTCGGCGCCGACACCTACGTGGCTCAATGGGTTCCGCCCCTGGGTCACCGACCAGTGGGCCCTGGAGGCCCTATTGACTGGTTTGACCAGTCAACATGCTGACTGGGCGTCTCTGTGACACTGACGTGCGGGCCCTTCCACTAAATGCTATAATTAAAATGTTTTAATAATAAAACCTAATTAGTTTAGTTAATTAGTCTATCACAGGCAGGGCCTGCCTGCTAAATAACTCTGTTTAGTTAGTTTCAAAACTCTGTTAGCTCTGTGTTTATGACATGTGGGTCCCACTGGACCCACAGAGGTCAGTCGGCCAGTTGAGTGCTCACGTCATCCTTGCGTCATGCTGAAGTCATTTCTCTTTTTCCGAACAATTCTATTAATTCAAATTATTCCAGAAAATGAATAAATCTTTTAAAATCCGTAGAAATTAAACTGTAGCTCAGATCGAAAAACTTTATACATGAAAGTTGCTCAGAACAACGAGACAAATTTGATCGTATCACCTGTTTCCATGTCGGAACCCTCTACGTAGGTGAACCCGTAACTTTTAGCCTGATTTTGGCAGATGAATAGTGCATATGAATTCGGTTAATAAATCCAACTTAAATCCTAAAATCACTAATATAACTTAGACATATCACGACAAAAAAAAGACACATTCGTGACAGTTTGGGCCGAACAAAATTTATTTCAGCCATACTTATGACACTTCTATGATGATAATTGTGACAAAACCCGGTATCATCATAGATGTGGTTGGCTCGTACTTCTATGACAAAAAATCATGACAGAAAATGGTCTTCTCGTCCTGGGCGGGCCGGAGACGCAGCTGCATGACATTCTTTGGGCCGTCCATGACGGAAAAAACCATGGTAGAAGCAAGGGCGAGGAAAATACCAGGGAGTTCCTCATTATGGTGGGTGGTCGGGGCCCGAGCGATGCACATTACTCTCGTACACGTACGCGCGTGGGTGCGAGGCGTTGGGCTCTAACTGAACCCGAGCGAGGCGTCGCCTAATTGAACCCGAGCGATTGCACTGCAGGCTACGCGTTACTGAACCCGAGCGACCGACCGATTCCTTCGCTACTGCTGCTAACTGAAGGCGATCAATGCTGCCTCTGGATGAGCCATGAGTGTTGCTAGGGGGTTTGGATGAACAATTCCTAGTGGGGGTTGGATGAATAGGACCCCGTGCTGTTGCCGCTGGATGAACAGGACCCCGATCGATCGAGCAGGTTGGACGTGGATGAACAGGACCCCGTGGAAGGCTAGATGAATAGGACCCAGTGGAGGGATGGATGAACAGGATGACCCCATGGAGGGCTGGTTGAACAGTAGCCGGTTAAGGGCTGGATGAATAGTAGCCCGTGGAGGGGTGGTTGAACAGGACCCCGTGCAGAGGGCTGGTTGAACAGTAGCGGGTGGAGGAGTGCATGGTGGAGGCTGGATGAACAGGAGCTCATGGATGAACACTCGCGGGTGTAGGCTAGAGGAGGTCGACGATGGATGAACAGTAGCCTGTGGAGGCTGGAGGAGGTCGACGGTGGAGATGAACAGTATCCCGTGGAGTTCCGTTTTGCGGTACGCCACACCCCTCCCGAGGAACAGGACCCCTGTTTCGACCGTAGCGCTCCAACACCCTGTTTCCTCAGTTTTGCGGTATGCCACACCCCTCCCAATCAACAGGACCCCATTTCGACCGTAGGAGGTCCAACAGAAGTCCGCTTCCTCCGTTTTGTGGTACGCCAGACCCCTCCCGATGAACAGGATCCCGTTTCGAGCATGGCCAGTCGAACACAAGGCCATTTCCTCCGTTCTACGGTATGCCAGGCCTCGTTTCCATCGGCTGTTCCATTCAAACCCTCCCGATGAACACGACGATGCATTCCGTTCCGACCCAGCCGGTTGGCTCCCCATGAACACGACGACGATGCAGTTTTTCCATTCCGACCCAGCCATGTACACGAGCCATGGTCGTACGTATGCGCGAGTAGGCGTTCGAGACCCCGCCCGTATGTACGTACGTGGCCATATTTTCTTTCTTGCACCCTGGCCATTGTACGTACGTGTACATGCTACGTGTGTGTGCCTCTACTATGACACGTGCCGCCTCTACTACGACATGTGTGCTCCTCTACATCAACTACGTACATGTTCACGACCAGAATGACAACACTACGTATGCTTCGACCAGGTGGGTCCCGAGTGTCAGGCACCTCCTTGTGTGCGAAGTTGTAGCTGGTGGGTCCCAGCAGTCAGGGGGGCGAATCATTTTTTGCCCGTAATATGGACGCACTTCCTTGCATGCGAAGATGTAGTTGGTGGGTCCCAGCAGTTAGGGGGAAATGTTTTTTCACGAAATACGATGGCCCGTCTGGTGGGTCCCTGCTGTCAGGTGGAGGAACAATTATTTTGTGCGTAATAAGGAGGCACTTCCATGCGACTGCTATGGACCCAGCTATCAGCCTCCCCACGTACAGTACTCTTCCGATGGAAGTCGTTCCTTGACCATGTTGACCATGCCGCGCCGAGAGCACCAGGGCGATGGATGATAGTGAGGCCTAGGAAGGGGACGACTCGGAGCCGGGGAAGATGCGACAGTGGAAGCCCGCGCGGAGAGTTGTATGAGGGTTCACATGTTCGGCTATGGTGTGAGACTGCCGTCGTCGCAGGGCCTGGCCAGCGATGGGAATAGTAGGGGGCGGTGAGGCCTCTACGGCAGCACAGCTAGCCACGGGAGGCAGGAGCATGCGGCACGACCAGCATTGCTTTGGGCGGCTGGAGCAAGAAGACCAGAGGTTGAAGAAGCACTACGGTCGTTGGATGGACATCGTATGGTCATTGGAGCTAGAATCGTTCATATTGACTAAGTTGACAAAGCCCTCTGTCCCTGTCAACTTAGTAGGCCCACAAGTCAGCCTCCCACCAAGGTGGGTCCCAGCTAGCAGGGGGTATTCATTTTTTTGTGCGTAATAAGGATGCGCTTCCTTGTGTGCGAAGATATAACTGGTGGGTCCGAGCTGATAGCGGGGGGGGGGACATTTTTTTTGCGCAATACAGAGGCCCTTCCGATGGGTCCCAGCTGTCTGGTGGAGGAATCATTATTTTGCGCATAATAAGGAGGCATTTCCTTGTGTGGGCCCCTACTGTCAGCCTCTTCCGTTGGTTGTTGTTTGTTGACCATGTTGACCTTGCCGCGCCAAGAGCACAAATGTGGTGGATGAGGGCGTGGCCCAGGAAGGGAGCGACCCGGAGCCGGCGAAGCCACCGCAGTGAATGCCCATGCTGAGAGGAGTACGAGCACTGACTAGTCGGCTGCGGGGTGAGGCTGACGTCGCCAAAAAATAACAGGATGTGTGGGTGGGTAGAGGAATGGCCTGGTGGCAGCACAACCAGCCACGGGAGGAGGGAGCAGGCAGTCCCGCCGGTGCTGGTTTGGGTGGCTGGAGCAGGAAGATTCCAATTGTCACTACTCTGTGTTGAGTAAGTTGACAAAGCCTTGCGTATGCGTCAAAAAAAAAAATTAGGACAGCGTCATCGTCAACCTAGTAGGCCTAGAAGTCAGCCTCCAAATATGTGGAAAACAACATACAACCCATTAGCCATTATTTTCAATAATTTACAGTCCATTTGCTAATTCTTATGGATATTTGAAGCCCATATTCTTTTTATTAGCATTACAGACCATATATTCTGGGCATTGCTAAAAAAAATTCAACGAAATTTTGCATATTCCGGTGGGGTCCAAACTCTTCTAATCACGAAATTTCAGTCATTTTCTGGGGAGGCCCATATCTTACTAGTTACATCCCTCCTCATCTTGAAAGATTTGCAGCCCAACAGGGCTGAGAAAAGCAAGTAGGCCTTGGTTTTGGTATTCTCCAAAAAAAGAACTGGGATAGCCATTTTCAGAAAGAAAAAATATATCAACTGGGCTCGTCATGTGCTTAAATAAAAGCGTAAGCATGGGCTAGATGGGCCACAGTCCCCGCACATCGCGCAATTGAGCTCCGTCTCTGAAACAAAAAATCAACTGGGCGAGCTGTCGGGTCCCAGGTGTTATCCGCTCGTTGTGTAATTTTCTCGTTTATTGACTACATTGACAATGGCGTGGGACCTAGTTGTCAAACAATTAGGAGGAAGTATTTTTTTGGCTTGTAATAACGAGCCACCTGCTTGCGAAATGCAATGACCCTGGTGGATTCCTACTGTCAGCCTCTCCACGTACAGTCATCTCCTGATTCCTTTTGGTTGTTGACCATGTTGACAACGCCACACAGTGGCGGACAGCAAGCGAACCAAGGCGGAGAACGACGGCAAGGCCTAGGACGAGAACGAACAGCAGCCATGGAAGATGCAGCAGTGTAGTGGCAAGTGGAGTGGAGTACGAGGGCAACAACATGCAACTCAAGCTTACAAATGGTACCAAAAGCCAAGGATTAATTGTTCATGAAAATTTTAGAAAAAAACCCAGATTGAACATGGCAATAACATCTAACCCAACCACTCTTTTTTGCAGTCACAAACAAATGGACCGGTCTGATCCATAAAATCAACATCCTATGGAAAAAAAATTATTTCAGGATGACTACAACTTGTTGTAAATAGAAGCCGAGCATATTTAGAAGCCCATTTGTCCACCTAAAACTTCTTCTTTTGCTCTTCAATGTGTCCGTCCAAGAGAAATCTCTTGCGGTAAAACTTGAGCCTCATGGAGAATAGTAACCTCGCATTCAACAGGAAGAATGTGACAAAGCTTCTGTTTGCCTGGTTGGATGCATACACTTCCAACGTCGTTGTCCTCAAACGAATGTCATGAGATCTGAGAAAATCCTGGTGCTTATTATGCCACCGATTGGTTATATGTTTTGCTCCATGTGGTTGTGCCTAAGTAGACATGAAGATTGAAAACAGTTAAGGTCTAAAAAAAGAGTATGTAGAAAGAATGGCATCTGAACGGTTAATTCTAGTGCAATATATACGGGCTTTCAATGTGCATGAAATCATCACCTCTATATACAAATTCTCCAGAGATCGAAAGCATCGCAACAAGCCAATAATTATGTTCAGATCAAAACTAAACATTCTGATATATAAGATCTTGACAGAATCCAGCAGCATAGTAGGCTATCAATGGACGAACTCTTCACTGAGCATATAACATAATATTAGTACCCAAAGTGTACTCCAAGATGATATAAAACTTATGCGCACAAATGAAAAATGCATCTTATGATTACAAATGTGTAGATGATAATACACGGTACTTCAAAAAGTGAGGTGCCAAACACCAACTCCTTGTGATCACGAAACAGTTCATGAATTACACCCAAGGTCCCTAGTTGGGCGCGGAGAGAACAGTTATTTGTGAAGGTTTATAACAATTATCAAGGAGCAACCTTTGAAGTGAAGGGCATCTTTGATGATGATCTGCTATCCTTCAAAACAAATTCCAATGCTTTTAAGGTGAGGCGGCTTTATTTGGAGACAACTGATAGGGATATCTATTCCCAAAACAGTCAACAAGCGCTCTAGGGCAGGGCAACTGGAGTGGAGGATGCTGTGCAGTGAGGCCTCCGACAGATAAACCACCACAAGAGAAAGTTTTTTTAGAAGTGGGAGTCGAAGCATTTGTACCAGATCGTATGGTAGATGGCACCGGCAAAGGCCGCAGTGTGGAGAGAGGAGGAAAACCACGAGATGGACAACGGTGGTGTGGGCACGAATTTTTGGTGTGTTCGTGGTATGATACTTTTGTGGTAATGGTACAACTCAAACTGCTCGAGTTTTCCGAATTCAGGGGATGTCAGCGAAGCGTCCACCTTGCCGGGTATGGACAGCAAGTAGCGTGTCGGGATGCAGAGGCATTGAACGGGGCCTACTGGTGAGAGAAGACGATGGCTCTGAGGAGATCAAATTCAGGAAGGACAGATATTTGACGACAGTCGAGATTGAGGGGCGTGGTGCGCCATAGAGCGCACCACTGAGTTGAGAGGACTTGTGTGCAGCAGCAATCCTTGGTGGGGAGAAGCGAGATGATCTCCTCAAGGATGATGTCTAGGAGATCGCTGATGCGGTCCACCGGAGATTCTACCGGTTCCTCAAATCTGGGTGGGGGGGGGGACTCACCGCTTCTCCCCGCGCTACCAGGTGCAGGATCTACAACCGGCGTCGCCCCTGGCGGGAGCCTCATCTTCTTGGCGCTGGGGCCAGCCGACTCCATTTTCCTTGTGGGCGTCGCGCCAAGCTCACTGGTTTGAGCAGAGTAGCCAGAGATGAGCCTAGTGGCAATGCGAGTGGGGAAGAAGGAGGGCTGGGGATTTCTGTAGGTGTGGAAGAAGTGGAGCAGGCGTTTTCTGTACATGTGAGGAAGAAGGTGAGCGAGGGGAAATTGGGGGGAGACGGAAGCGGGAGAGCGAGCTGTTCATGTTTATAAGGCCTGCTACACTAACTACTCGCTTTAACCCAAGAATCACTCTCTTCTTTTGCGTTGCTGCATTGGAGCTGGTGCATGGACTTGGCTGACTAGCCATGCATGCAGGATGCATGTGCCCGCCGGCCACAGCATGCGCCTGGCTTATTGCTAGGCCTATTTAATAGGGTGGTTGATGTAGGGCGGAACCCTATGGGGCCGATATTTCACGTTTGGAGAGGATCCCTATGAGGAACACGAAGAACGCACGGAAGAACATGAGGGAAATCACGGGGGAAAACAAGAGAAACACTCAACCGACACGAATATGATCACACACTAGATCATCGAGGCACAAAGTAACACGAGATCCAAAGTCAACAAGGGACGATACAAGAGTAACCGCTCTTCTCCATGAGGAGGTCTTGATTGTCTTCTCCGGATGGAGGCCTTGAATCCGGGTGGATCTTCTCCGAAGAGGTGCAGTCCCTCATGAGGAGTAGATCCGGTACGGATGAGCAATGCTCTATCTCAAATGAGCTAAACCAATGCTAACCCTATAACGTAGGTGGAGGGGAAGTATATATAGTCTACCGGGCGAAGGGGTACATGGGCCATGACCTGGAGGCGCAGCAGGCACGCGGGAGGGGACCAGATGTTCGGGCTTCGGGCCGGATGTCCGGGCGCTCGCGAGGGGCCGGATGTCCGGGCTGTCGGGCCGGATGTCCGGGCGGTTGGAGTTGGACTTCCTGCTCTCTGGATGGACCGGGCAGGATGTCAGGGCAGAGGGGCCGGATGTCCGGGGCGACGACTGGATGTCCGGGTTGTCGGGCCAGCCTTTTGTGCTCCCTGGTCGGCGTGTCCGGATGTCCGAGCTATAGGCCGGATTTCCGGGGTGGAGGGCCGGATGTCCGGGCCCTGTAGCTTCTGCTGCAGACTCCTGGACACGGGGTAGATCTCCAGGGGCCGGATGTCCGGGACCATGGCCGGATGTCCGGTGCGTGGAGGCTATTCTCGACTTCTTCCGTTGGTTCTCTTCTTCCGTGGACTTGGAGTCTTGACCATCTTCATGTGCATCCTCGGGAGGGTCCTCTTGGTACCTAATCATGCACAACATTCCAGACTTAGGTAGTAGCCATGTCTCAAGAGGATCATATGAGATATCACTAAGGAGATAAGTCACCTCGGTCTCGAGAGCTCTAGCTCTTGCTCTTGTCATGGGTCCTCTTGGTGCTTGGTAAGACAATGGTAGATCCATGGGGATGACCGAAGGATGCTCCGCATCATCTCCCATCCCTTGGGAAATATACGACCTCAGATCAAAATCCTCATCACCATGGTACCGGGAGAGATCATTGACGTTGAAGATGTCGCTCACGTTGTACTTGTCGCGTGGGAGATCGATCTTGTAAGCGTTGTTGTTGTAGCGTGCTAGCACCTTGAAGGGTCCATCGGCTCGAGGTAGAAGTTTGGACTTGCGTTCATTGGGGAAGCGGTCCTTGCGAAGGTGTAGGCACACGAGATCTCCGATGTTGAATATCATGGGTTGCTTGTTGATGTTGAGCTTGGTCGCGAGTCGTTGTAATTGGCGCTCGATGGTGTGCCTTGTATCTTCATGCATCTTCTTGATGTAGCTTGCACGGGCACTTGCGTCGAGGTTGGTGCGCTCTAGTAGAGGAAGACATAGAATGTCCAATGGGGACAACAGGTTGAAGCCGTAGACGACTTCGATGGGGGACTTGCCGGTCGTCGAATGTCTTGCACGGTTGTAGGCGTACTCAGCAATGGGTAGGCACTCCTCCCACTCCTTGATGTTCTTCTTGATCAACACACGAAGTGGAGTGGAGAGCGTACGGTTCGTCACCTCCGTTTGGCCGTCGGTCTAAGGATGGTATGCGGATGAGAACAAGAGTTTGATTAAGAGCTTGGTGCATAGCATCTTCCAAAAGTAACTCAAGTACTTGATGTCGCGGTCGGAGACGATTGTCTATGGTACTCCATGTAGATGCAATATTTCCCTACAAAAGTGATTGGCAACATGTGAAGCGTCGTCTATCTTGTTGCATGGGATGAAATGTGCCATCTTAGAAAATCGGTCCACAACAACAAAGACCGAATCCTTTCCATGTTGAGTTCTAGGCAAACCAAGTACAAAATCCATGCTAATGTCTTCCCAAGTTTGATAAGGAATAGGAAGAGGCATGTTAAGACCTTGGGATTGAGCTTTAGACTTAGCTTTGCGACATGTAGAGCATCGGTTGGTGAAGCGTGAGACGTCTCGGAACATCTTGGCCCAAAAGTAGTTCTTGGAGAGTGTGGCGAATGTCTTGTCACGTCCGAAGTGTCCCATGAGTCCTCCTCCATGGGCCTCTTGCAAAAGGAGCAAACAAAGAGAAGACCCGGGAATGCAAAGTTTGTTAGCTCTCATAAGATAAGCATCCTTTATGTAATATCGTTCCCAAGATGTATGCATCAAACACTTAGCATAAGGAGTAGCAAAAGATGGATCATTAGCATACAAGTCTTTTATGTGCTCAAAGCCAATAACATTCAACTCAAGTTTAGTGACAAGCGTGCATATGTGTGAAAGTGCATCCGCAACTACATTTTCCTTACCCTTAATGTACTTGATAACATAGGGGAAAGATTCAATAAATTCACTCCATTTGGCATGACACTTGATCAACTTAGTTTGGCCTTTTAAGTACTTAAGCGTTTCATGATCGGTATGGATGACAAACTCATGAGGTCTAAGATAATGTTCCCAAACATGTAGAACACACACTAAAGCATACAATTCTTTGTCATAGATGGGATAGTTAAGTTGAGCACCGGAGTGTTTTTCACTAAAATAAGCAATGGCCCATTTTTCTTGCATCAAAACTCCGCCAATTCCGGTACCACTTGCATCGCAATGAACCTCAAAACTTTTGTCAAAGTTGGGCAAAGCAAGAATCGAAGCATGAGTAAGCAAAGACTTGAGCTCATCAAAAGCGGTGGATTGCAAAGATCCCCAAACAAAAGGAGCATTCTTCTTACTCAAGGCACGCAAAGGAGCGGCAATAGTGCTAAAATTCTTCACAAAGCGACGATAAAAACCCGCAAGGCCAAGAAAACTACGCACTTGTTGCAAATTGGTGGGTTGGGGCCAAGTTTTAATTGCTTCAATTTTAGATTCATCAACATGGACACCCTTGGAAGAGAAAACGAAACCTAAGAAAACCAACTTGTCAACTCCAAATGTGCACCTTTTCATGTTGGCATATAGACGTTCTTTGCGAAGAGTTTGCAAAACAGCCCTAACATGCTTTAGATGCTCTTTCATGGATTTGCTAAACACAAGAATATCATCAAAGTAAACCACAACAAACACTCCAATATAAGGTCGAAGCACAAAATGCATAAGACGCATGAAAGTTCCGGGAGCTTCCGATAAACCCATAGGCATAACCAACCACTCGTACAAGCCAAATTTGGTTTTGAAAGCGGTTTTCCATTCATCTCCTTCTTGTATGCGGATTTGATAATAGCCACTTTTAAGATCATTTTGTTAGAAAATGGTGGCACCGCTAAGTTCATCAAGCATATCATCTAAGCGAGGAATGGGATGTCAATAATGAACGGTAATAGCATTGATGGGTCTACAATCCAAGCACATGCGAAAACTACCGTCTTGCTTAGGCACAAGTATAACGGGAACAGCACAAGGGCTTAAACTTTCAAGTACATGACCGTTGTTGATTAGTTGTTGTACTTGCCGTTGGATCTCCTTAGTTTCTTCGGGGTTGACGCAGTATGGAGCTTTGTTTGGAAGGGGCGCTCCGGGGATGAGGTCGATTCGATGCTCAATGCCTCGTAGAGGAGGTAGACCCGGAGGTAGCTCATCGAGGAAAACATCTTGGAATTCCTGCAAAAGAGATTGAAACACTAAAGGTATATCGTGAGAGGTGTTAGTTTTTGGGTCCCCATCCTTGCATACAAGGACAAAGTGCATAACACTCAATGGGTTCTCACACACTTCTCTCATCTCACTTTTGGTGGCAAATAGGACTAGGTTTTTCTCTCTAGGTGAAGAGGCACTCAAGTTAGGCTTGTGGCTCTCACTCACTTTTTGTTTGATCACGTTCTCACTCTTCTCTCCATGATGGGTGGCTTGCTTGTCGGCTATCACTTGACTAGGAGACATAGGTCGTAGCACATACTCCTTCCCTTTCATATTAAGGCTATAGTGATTGGTACGCCCGTTTTGGTGACGCCACGGTCGAATTGCCATGGTCGACCAAGAAGGAGGGGGCAAACGGACATCGGGACGACATCACACTCCAAAGTGTCCTCATATGCGCCAATTTTGAAGGAGACTTGGACCGTATGCTCAACTCGTATAGTGCCGGACTCACTTAGCCATTGGACTTTGTAGGGGTGCGGGTGCTTCATCTTGACCAATTGAAGCTTGGAGCATAGTTCTTCACTTGCCAAGTTGTGGCAACTACCTCCATCGATGATGACCTTGACGGACCTTCCATTGATGCTGGCCTTTGTGTGGAAGATGTGGCATCTTTGGTCTTCTTCTTGTTGATGTTGAAGAGTCAAGACTTTGGAGACAACGGGAGCGGGGCTCGAATCCTCATCGCAAAAGACTTGATCATCTTCATCATCGTTCACTCGCCGGTGCATGGCCACTTGCTCAAGGGCTTCCATCTCCTTGTCACTCATGGAGTCATAGGTTACATCATCGTTGAGGATCATGGTGCGCTTGTTTGTGCATTATTAGGACTTGTGGCCTCGGCCGACGCAAGTAAAACACTTGATCGGTCGGAGTAGATGATGAAGCGCGCGGCTTCAAGTTTCTTGTAGTAAGAGGAAGACGACTTGAGCTTGTCGAACTTTTCTTGTAACTTGACTTGTCATCATTGCTTGTAGATGGCTTGGTTGAGATAGAAGTTGGAGGAGTCATTGAAGCTTGGTTCTTGGAGAAGCCGTAGTTCTTGGATGAGTACTTGGCGTACTTGAATTCATCTTGCACTTGACGTTCCACCTTGGTAGCTTGATGCACGAGCTCAATGTGCTTGGAGTAGGATTTGAAGTCGGCGATCTTCTTGATGGGATGATTGAGTCCATTCAAGAAACGTGCCATAGTTTGCTCATCATCTTCCATGACATTGGCTCGAATCATGGCTCTCTCCATTTCCTCGTAGTATTCTTCAACACTCTTTGTTCGTTGCTTGAGGAGTTGGACCTTCTTGAAGAGATCGCGGTTGTAGTAGGTGGGCACAAAACATGCTTGTATGACATCTTTCATTTGAGCCCAAGTGGTGATTGGAGGTTCACCTCTTGCTTGTCGGCGCTCAAGGACTTGTTCCCACCATATGAGCACATAGTCTTGGAACTCAAGTGATGCCATAGCGATCTTCTTCTCTTCCTCATAGTTGTGCAAACGAAAGATTTTGTCCACCTTCAATGCCCATGAGAGGTACTAATGCGGAGCATCCCACGCTCATCCCCATGTACACTCCGACTACTCCCCAAGCCCCAAGTGGACATATGATGAGACCTCGAGCTTACGCCATTGGACCTAAGGTGAACCCGTTCCTAAATACTTACCCTTTCCACTTGTGCGAGACATGGTTGCTACCTAATGCAAAGACACTATGTATGCTCAGGAACCGAGGAGACAACCTTGGAGATACTCGAAGCATAGGACAAGTCCACACGGAAGCGGATCAAGAACTGCCTTAAGTGGAGTTTCCGCGGAGCTACAGCGGCCGGACATCCGGCAGGAGCCCGGACATCCGGTGCCACCAACCAGAAGAAGACCAGAGAGAGGCAGAAGCCAGGCAACTCTACAGCGACCGGACATCCGGCCGACCGCCGGACATCCGGCGCCCCGCGACGGGCCGGACATCCGGTGCCTGCCCGGAAATCCGGTGCATGTTATCGAGAGAGCAGAAGAATTGGCCACTCCAGCCCAGACATCCGGCCCGCCAGCCCGGACATCCGGCGTCTTGGGAAGGCCCGGACATCCGGCCCGACGCCCGGACATCCGGCCCGACGCCCGGACATCCGGCCCGACGCCCGGACATCCGGCCCCCCTGCCTGCGTGCAGCGCATCTGGGCCGAGTCCCATGTATCCCTTCGCCCCTTAGACTATATATACTCCCCCACCTCCTCCTAGTTAGGGTTAGCATTGATTTAGCTCATATGTGAGATAGAGCGTCGCTCATCCATCGGATTTCCTCCTCGTGAGAGACCGCGGCCTCTTCGGAGAAGATCCACTTGGATTCAAGACCCCTTTATGGGAAGATCCCCTCATGGATTCAAGACCTCCTTTTAGAGAGTAACGGCTACCCTTGTATCCTTCCTTTGTTGATTTTGAATCTTGTGCTACCTTATGTGTTCGGTAACCTAGCCCTTGTGTGATCGATGTTTGTCGGTTGAGAGATTCTCTTGTTCCTCCCCGTGTTTTCCCCTTTGTGTTTTCCGCGCGTTCTTCGTGTTTCCCCATAGGATCCACTCCAAACGTGAAAGATCGTCCCCTATGGTTCTGCCCTACATCATCTTGGTATCATGAGCCACGTTGATCACGTTTTTGGAGCCCCTACCCCTCTTTTTCTAGCTTGATTTTGTTGATTTCATCCTAAATCCGAAAATCCCCACCAAAAATAGCCCCCAATTTTTTTTTGTGATTTGTTGGTTTGATGATGTTTTGTTGATTTTGATCCTAGGATTTGCTTGGTTTCAAGTGGAACTAGCTTTCCCCCAAGTTTTCCCACTTTCCATCCATGAAATCTCTCCAATTTTGGCCACGAAATCATCAAATTCCGCCCCAAAATCGAGTTCCTTGAGTTCATCCTCGGATTTGGACCCCGGACATCCGGCCCGACCCTCGGACATCCGGCCAGCCCGGACATCCGCTCATTAGCCTGGACATCCGGCTCCTGGAGTGCATTTTCGCACAAGTTTCTGGACATCAGGTCGCGAAAATCCGGCCCGAGCCCCGGATGTCCGGCCCCTGGGATTTCAATTTTTTCCGTTTCACCGTTTTGACCATAACTAATTCATCCGGAATCCGTTTTTGACATTCTTTAGCTCGTTTTGAAGCTATTGACATCCCCCATCCCAGAAAAATAACACCAACATCATTTGACTCCATCAAAGTTTGTGAATTTTGGCATCTTTGCCTAGGACTTCCACCACATCATCTGCTACACCACCACCGACTTCCGCAACCTAACCCATTTTGATCCATATAGCATTAGTGGTTGTTTGAGTTGTGATTTGAGTGTCCTAAGGTGTTTACGCTACTTAGGGACGGTTCCTTCTTCATCAACCACCAGCACCAATATAACTTCCGCATAGGCTTGCCCACCATACACGTCTGCCAACCCAACTTAACCCATTTCGTTTGTGTTGTGAGTTGTGTCTCCTAAGATGTTTCGGCTACTTAGGGACCGCGCACTTCCAACTCTTACACCGTGTATAGCCCATCATCCCACTTCCGCATTGCCAAGTGCAAACCACCACTGCTTTCCGCTACCACCATTTTGACATTTGACGTCTGAGATTTTGAGTTCGCGGTTTTTCCGTTTCCTAAGGTGTTTCGGCTACTTAGGGACGAGACTCCATCATCTTGGTTTCTACATCAAGAACACCGCCACTCATCATCGCCAAGGACGGTAACCTCCATATCATCTTGGTATCGTGGTATCCCTCCATTGTATATTCCCCTTGCCATTGCATTGTTAACCCCTAGCCTTACTTTTGCGTTGCTTGCCTATCGAGACTAGCCATTTGAGTATTGCCGGGAACGTTACTTGTGCACATTAGTGATCATTGGTCTACACCTCCTATTGCATATATACCATATCATATTGATATCATCTTGGTATCATATCTTGTGTCACAAGTTTGTTCCCGCATATACACAATTGCTATCTTCGTTTGTGCATCGTGCAAAAGTGGCCATACAAAAAAAAGAAATAAGCTTTTAAGCAAAGAAAAAGAGAGAGCAAAGAAGCTTGTAAGCAAGTGCCATAGCATCATACCACATTGCATATAAGATTGTCATATCCGATCATCTTGGATCATCTTGAGAGAAACACCGGGAACCATACATACATAGCGTACTTGCGATAGAAGTTTATCCATTTTGCATCTTATAGGTTGTGCACAAGTGTCATATCCGCCTATTGAGAAATCGTGCTAGCGTCTCTCTTGAGTTGTGCAACACGAGCGTTTTCCGTGGATTCCACATTTTGTGCTCATTCCTTGGTTGCACGACCCCATTTATCTATCCATGTGTGCGTTTCCGTGTGCCATCCATATTGCTATTGGTCCATTTGTTTCGCTTGCAAATTTGTGAATCTCTTTCAACATTATAGACTGTTGCTAACATTTTGCATTAAATTTTTGTGCCACTATCCTCACCGAGCTCCACTATAAGCCTTACTTGTGTAGGTGTGAGAAGCGACAAGAATTGGTACCAATAGTGCTATTTCATTGTCCGCATTTGAGTGAACTTGATTCATTGTCAACATCGGTCAAGGTACATTGGTATAAGTTCTTCTCTTTCTCCCACTCATATTTGCTCGAGTCTTGTGATGGATAGGCAATGCATTTCATCTCCGGTCTACGACAACAATGACAGCGTGAACAACTACATCAACAAAGCATCCATCTTCGATCTACAACGACAAATGCAAGGCGCACAATCAAGATTGCAAGAGCGCATCGAGAACATCTCCATCGACATTTTCCACTCCGAAGCAAGGAAAAGGGACTACATCGACAAGAAGCTTTCCGCACATAAAGAGGAGCAAGATGCAAGGATGGAGGAGATTAGAGCCTTGATCAAGTCTTCTTCCCCTTCGTCATCTTCTAGGCGGTGACGTTCAAGCCACAAGTCTTCGGAGCGCGAAAAAGATGCAAGTGCAAATCGTCCTCGTCCACATCTACATGGCGACCACCATCACGTTCGTGATCAACATCGTCATGAAGGGCAAGTCACCTCCAAGCAACATGTGCACGACAACAACGAACGACATCTACTTCGAGCTCAAGCACGACAACGACATCATCATCATGAAGATGCTCCACAAGCGCAAATGCACAAGTCCCAACAAGCCCTACTTCAAGCCAAGTCCAAGCTTCAAGAGCACAAAAGAAGACCGCGAGACGAGCACCACCAAGACGGAGCTACGGCTACCACCACCACTTAGGTATCTTCGCCAAGTGCTATCAAGGCATCTTCGCCTTTGGACGTACGACATCTTCGCCTACTTCCCACGAGTACGCCTACAACGACTTCATCAAGTCCAAGGCGACCACCTACAAGAGAGGGCGACACTTCCATCTTCGGAAGCCCCTCAAGGAAGATGGCCGAGCATGGGAAACTCCATTCGGTCATGGAGACGAGCTACGAGGTGCCACGTCATATGGGCCTCCAACACCAAGACGGTGACAAGAATGTCGAGCGAGGGCCAACCCCTTCGACCACGGCAACAAGTGTGAACCTCTTCAACAACATGAAGACGGCGCCCACATTGGACTCATACTCCGAGTCAAGCTACGCGACCGCGCATGGAGACATTTGCACCAACATCTCTCCGACACCCACATATATCGAGATGCCCCATTTGTCTTGTGAGGAGAGCCACCACCCCATGAGTGATATGAGTGACTCCATCATACGTGACACTGAGAGCATTTCCTATGAGAGGATGAGTGTGACCACCACTAGCCCCACACAAGAGAGCATGACACACATCCTATGTGAGGCTGAGTGCAATTTGAGTGACTCCACCAAGTATATGAGTGAGAGCATCTTTGAGGGAGTGAGTGAGCCACAATACTTAGAGAGTGAGGTAGTTGAGAGGGCACGTGAGGCCACTATGATTTCTAACGACTTAACCTCTACTCCTAGTGTGTTTTCTTCTTTGGTGCTAGGTCTCCTACATGACGACATACCTACCCTCGACGAGTCCATCCCTCCAATGAACAAACCGATGGCCATGGTGGACGATGGTGCACCCCCCACATGGTTCCATCAAGATGAAGATGACAACGAGACGATCTTCAACACCTCACCTACAACACATGAGCAGCGCTCCAAAGGTAACATAGGTGATGGTGCTTCTCTTGTCCCACTAGTGGACTCTCTTGACATCGATTGCTCCCATGATGTTGACCCACCTATTCCCATGCTTCATGCTAGTGAGACTTCTTCATGCCTTGACTTACCTATTTATGATGAATATGATGATGACCATGTTGAGTTGCCTAGTTGTGATGCTATGCTCCATAGGATATCATGTGAAAATTCTCTTGGTCACATCATGTTTGACAATCCATTGAACTTGTCATATTCTATGAGTGAGATCTCCCAGATTGCATCTTTACAATATCAACATTGTAACTATGCATGCCCCATTAAAATAAATCCTATTTGCACTTATGGCATAGATAGCGAGATGATGATCATTGGCTTTTGCTTCTCTTGTGATGATATTGCCTTGATTCCTTTACATGATTTGCGCAATTCATCTACTATGCCATGCCACGATCACATTGTTCCAAATATGCATTGTTTTGGATGTTGTCAATATTCTCCATGTGATGTTTCTACTCTTACTCATGAGGAGACCCCCATAGATTCCTCATACATATTAGAGATCTTGATGCATTCCATATTTTGCATGATTCCCATGATAGTGTACACCATATGCATTCCTTGAATAACAATGCTCTAGATATTGCTCGTGATGAATTACACAATTTGAGTCTCCATTATGCTATACATAACAACAAACCTGTCATGATGGATGACATGTTTCTATATCACGCATCTCATTTATTTGAGCATTGGATATTTTGTGCTAACCGACACATGCACGTGCGCATCATGATGGATGATGTGTACATATACCATGCACACACAATTTTTCCTTTGCCTTTGCTTTGTGTAGGTACTTATGAACACTCGTCAATGTCACAATCCCATGAGTTGAAGAAATGAATCTCTTCTACTTGGCTCTCACACGGCTATGGGCTATTAACCACTTGTCACATTATGCCCATACTATTGTGTTCACTTTGCATGTTATTTTTGCTCCCATGCCTTTGCCATGCGATTGTGACCCTTGCTTGCATCTACCCATGATTCACCATTATGATACTCCTATGTGTATTTGCATGCTTGGTGGAGATCTTTGTTGCTATTGCCATGTTTATCATGTGCCCCATGCTACTGATGCTTGTTGTGTTGGGAGAGTCATGATGCCCCATTGCTATTTACATATGGTCTCTCACCAATACATTCATGCCATTCTACTCATATCTTGCTTTCATGCTTGTGATATGTCATGTCCATTATTCATGCACACTATTTGCACACATGACATGCTTGCCATGATTCCTTCTAGTATGTTGTATCTTCGCACTACTAGCATGTTTGACTTGATCACTATGATTGCTTGCTATGTTGCATCACCCATATTCCACTATTACTTGCTTTCTTGGGTTGATGACATATATGCTCATGCCTCTCACATGATATATCTTCATGATTGTCTCTTGTGTCCATTTGTTGCCTCTTTCATATCCAATTGTATTGAGTGCAACATACTATGCTTATTGATCTTGGAGACATTGACACTCTACTTGTGATGCTTGCTTGTTTACTTGAGCCTCTTGTATTTGGTTGTTCTTGCATCATATGCCTCCATACTATGAAATGCTCCCTTGTACCTTCTTATGATGAGCATGATGCATACACTTGTTGGGTATCTTACCACATGAATGATAGGTTTTGCACCTCTGCTAACCTCATTTGTTTTTCCGAGTGTTTGTCATGTTCTTTCGTTTTGAAGGATTCACAAGGCATTACCATCATGAGACATATTGGTTATGTGACGGCATACACGATGTGCGACACCAACATTTTTGACATTCTCATAAAGGTGAACTCCTTCCCTTTGAGCCATCCTCAAATACACATATTGGATGGGTTGCTCTTTCATTGTTGTTTCCTTCTTATTGTCTACATGATACATCTCGCGGACGGAGGAGCGACATTGGAGATTGGCTCTATGGACCTTCACATTGAGGAGCGCTCGCACTTATTGGATGCACCTTCGAACCTCCACTCTTGGTACACCAACACCTCCATATTTGTTGATTGTGCTCATACATGTCATGCTCGATGGACATATCATACTCACCGCAAGTTTGCACCCTATGCATGGATTGACTCAAATTATGCTTGCCTTGTTGCATCTATTTCCATGACATCCATGATATATGAGCTTGTGCACTTCCTAAGCAAATTTGTTGTGATCTTCCTTGATGGCATATTCATACATCATGATCATATTGCCCATCATCAATTGCATGATAACATATACATATTGAGCATCCATTTCCATGTTCATGCTTTTGATGCACATCCCATTATGAAATTATTTTGCACAATGGTCACATTCATCATATTCACAACACCTTTGTGCATGCCTCGAATGAATTTGCTCACATGAATGCTTTACATCTCATTCTACATCTTTTGGATAAGCATTTTGTGCCTTGCCACGCACTATCTTGCCGAACGGACTCATTCTTACATGATGGACACTTTGTGTGCGCCAACCATTGTATTTCCAAGTGGCGCTTTTGCTTGCTCTTTTTGCATGTCTATCACTCCGGTGACACCTTGGACTACTTGGATTGCGCCATGTCTTCAACTTCGTCCAACTACAAGTCTGTCCACGACAACCGTTTCCATGGTGATGAGGATCACGATCTGAGGTCGGATCTTTCCCAAGGGGGGAGATGATGTGGAGCATCCCACGCTCATCCCCATGTACACTCCGACTACTCCCCAAGCCCCAAGTGGACATATGACGAGACCTCGAGCTTACGCCATTGGACCTAAGGTGAACCCGTTCCTAAATGCTTCCCCTTTCCACTTGTGCGAGACATGGTTGCTACCTAATGCAAAGACACTATGTATGCTCAGGAACCGAGGAGACAACCTTGGAGATACTCGAAGCATAGGACAAGTCCACACGGAAGCGGATCAAGAAGTGCCTCAAGTGGAGTTGCCGCGGAGCTACAATGGCCGGACATCCGGCAGGAGCCCGGACATCCGGCGCCACCAACCAGAAGAAGACCAGAGAGAGGCAGAAGCCAGGCAACTCTACAGTGGCCGGACATCCGGCGCCTGCCCAAAAATCCGGCGCACGTTATCCAGAGAGCAGAAGAATTGGCCACTCCAGCCCGGACATCCGGCCAGCCAGTCCGAACATCCGGCGTCTCGGGAAGGCCCGGACATCCGGCCCGACACCCGGACATCCGGCCCCCCTGCCTGCGTGCAGCGCATCTGGGCCGAGTCCCATGTACCCCTTCGCCCCTTAGACTATATATACTCCCCCACCTCCTCCTAGTTAGGGTTAGCGTTGATTTAGCTCATATGTGAGATAGAGCATCGCTCATCCATCGGATCTCCTCCTCGTGAGAAACCGCGGCCTCTTCGGAGAAGATCCACTTGGATTCAAGACCCCTTTACGGGAAGATCCCCTCGTGGATTCAAGACCTCCTCTCGGAGAGGAACGGCTATGCTTGTATCCTTCCTTTTTTGATTTTGAATCTTGTGCTACCTTATGTGTTCGGTGATCTAGCCCTTGTGTGATCGATACTTGTCGGTTGAGTGATTCTCTTGTTCCTCCCCGTGTTTTCCCCTTTGTGTTTTCTGCGCTTCTTCGTGTTTCCCCATAGGATCAACTCCAAACGTGAAAGATCGGCCCCTACGGTTCTGCCCTACATCAGGTACTCTTCCAGATCATTGCTTCCATTGAACTTGGGTATTGTAAACTTTATCTTGCCATAGCGTTGCTCTTCATTGTGTTTTTGGCGATGGTGATGATGACTCCCTTGACGGTGAGGGTAGTCATCCTCATGTTGCTCCTGGCGTGGAGGAAGTCTGATGTAGGGCGGATCCCTATGGGGCAGATCTTTCACATTTGGAGTGGATCCTACGGGGAAACACGAAGAACGCACGGAAATCCCAAGGGAAAACATGGGGAGAAATGAGAGAATCACTCAACCGACAAGTAATTGATCACACAAGGTCTAGATCACTGAACACATGAGGTAGCACAAGATTCAAAATCAACAAAGGAAAGATACAAAGGTAGCCGTTCTTCTCTGTGAGGAGGTCTGGATTGTCTTCCCTTGAAGGGGTCTTGAATCCTCTTGGGGCATCTTCTCCGAAGAGGTTGTGAGCTCCGAGGAGAAGTAACCAAGTGGATGAGCAAGGCTCTCACACAAAATATGAGCTAAACCATCGCTAACCCTAGCTAGGAGGTGGGAGAGGTCTATTTATAGTCTAGGTGAATGAAAGGGTAAGTGGCTTCGGCCCAACACACGGTCGTACGCACAGGCGTCGGATGTCCGACAGGTACCAGACGACCGGTGGCTCGCGAGGGTCCGGTCGTCCGGTGCATGTCGGACGTCCGGCGTTTTGGCTCTGGACAGGCGGGGTCGGACGTCCGGTCGACGTTGATCGTCCGGCCGCTGGTGAGTGTCGGACGTCCGGTGTCTGGCGGTCGTCCGGGCGCTGTAGGTTGCCTCGGCTGCAGTCGATCTGGCTGGTGGAGTCTCCAGGCGTCGGACGTCCGGAGATCGTCGGCCGTTCGTTGACTGTCGGACGTCCGAGCGCTGTAGCTTCCCAGCAGCTCTTCCTCTTGTTCCTCGCGCTTGGTGTCCTCGCCGTCTTGTCCAATGCTCGTAGTTGTTCCATTGCCTTCCTCTTGGTTCCTCGACATGCATAGCACACACGTTTGAGGTAGTAGCCATGTCTCACATGTGGAAAGTGAAGGTTCGGAGAGGAGCGAGTTCACCTTGTGTCCAATGGTGTATCTTCGAGGTCTCGTCATATGTCCTCTTGGGGTTTGGAGAGTAGTCGGAGTGTACATGGGGATGAACGTGGGATGCTCCGCATCAAAGTCCATGATCAACTTGCTCTTGTTGAACTTGAGGTTGTGGAGGAGCTTGACGAGCTTGTGGAGGAGCTTGAGGAACTTGACATTGCACTCGCGGTTGGTAGTTCCGCTCTTGGATTTCTTCTCAAAGTGCTTCCTCTTGATTGCGCCTATCTTGGTTGCGGTTGGCAATGGCTCGACTTGATTCTTGAAGGGCACGTTGTGCCTCAAGAGCTTGTGCTCCACATTGTTGTTGTTGAAGACGTTGAGCCTCGGCGTCTTGTTCCTGATGAGGACATCAATACCATTGTTACACCCACAGCCCCTACTGCTACGTATACTGAACCAATTACCAGAGCTCGCGCACGCCAATTAAATTATCAGGTACTTTCGTTTCTTGGTAATGATTCTAATGTTCATGAGAATATGATGCTGCCTAAATTGGATACATTTGTTTTACTTACAAATGAAGGGCCTAGCTTGGAGAAGGATGAACATTGGAGCAAGAACACGCATGCAGATGATGGCATGCACAAGGGGAACAAGAACGGAGTTACAAGTGATGATTTCAGGACTTTGAAGCCACCATAATGAGTGCATGAAGCCTTGGACAAAATATACAAGATGCCACTTCATAAATTTCGTCTAGAGGCTATTCTAGGTGTTGCGTCACCTAATTATTGGGCCAGGCCCATGTAATTTCGAAATACATAAGTATAGGCTATTTTTAGAGTCTGTATGTGTGGGGAAACAAGAGATAGGGTTAGTTTCGGACCCTTCCACCAAGGGCCACGAAATTCACCCCCTCTTCCTCCATATATACAGCCCTTAGGGCACCGTTTAGACTTTGGGTTTTGTTTAGACTAAAGTTCGCCATAGGTGCAACTTCGCGTACTTCGTTTGTGTTCAACGACCAGACAAAGGCGTCACAGAACCCCACTTTGATCAATAAAGCGTTCATCTTATATTCGCAACATCCAGATTGCAATCTCAGTTTTTTGCTTGTTCTTCGTTTGCTCGCAGGAAACAGACCCTCGTGATCAGGTTGATCGTGCTCCGGCGTGGTCAATAACCTCTCAAAGTTGGTTTAGCGATTGCTAAGGCGCGACGTCCTCGCACGTTCGTAGTCGGATCGTCAAAGTCGATTTCCACCAAAGCGATATCCATCATCTCATCAAAAGATGGGACACCTTTTCCTCTATCATGTGGTATCAGATTTCCAGGTTGCTCGGTGATATTTTACAGTTTTTCATAGTTTAGATCGAGTCTGTTCTTCATACCTATAGTCCACGAAAAAGCCAAAAAAAAAGTTAGGGTTAGTTCATCTTATCCGAACCAATCTGAGCCTTTGCATAATCTTATCTGTATTTGCTTTGTTGAATTTATGGTTGCATCGTCGTGTCAAGTTGCTGGTCCTAGCATCTAGTACTTTAGAGTTTCGAGTTCTGTTCACAAGTTGTCATGCCGCCGCCGCACTATTGTCATCACCACTGCCATATACCACCATCATCATCACCGCTGCCATATACCACCATCGTCATCACAGCTGCCATATACCACCATCGTCATCGCCGCGACCATATACCACATATCCACCGCCATCACGCTAATCCGAGTCCACCTCCATCACAGATTCGCCACCAGTCCGTGTTCCATCGCCCTGCAAATATCCGCCACCCGTCCGAGTTTCCACTAGATACATCTCCGCCACTAGTCCTAGTTCGAGTCTAGTAATTGTTGCTTTGTTCTCGATTTCCAGATCATGTTCGAGTAGGACTCCCAAACTTCCGAGCCATCCGCAGAAGAAAAATAGTTCCAGTTTTAAAAAAAGCTAAGTCTGGGAAATTCTGGCTAGGCAGTTTTTAGGCCATTTGTAGACTTTTTCGAAAAAAATTTGTTGCCGAGCAAAAAAAAAAGAGGGAAAAAGTGCAAAAAAAAGTGAAAAAAATAAAAAAAATTCAGAGTGTGCTCCTCCCTTGTTTACGTGTAGCGCCGTGATTTTGTTAGTGTTCTAGGCTCGTGTCTCTAGTACGGTCTAGCCTAGGACCAGCACAGTACCGTCGTTGAGCGTTTATTCAACTTTGCATCTCTGAATTGATTATAGCTGACCCTTTTTGCTACCATACTATAAGCCTTCCCAGCTCCACATACATCTACGTCGTGCGTTTGACTCTCCCTGGCAATCGCCCTATCCAAGCTTTTGAGAGTTTTGACTATAACGGTTGCCGATCACCGCCTGTTGCTGGGTAAGAACTGGTAAGAATTTGAGATTTGCTTGACGGATTTGTGACACCCACCACCAGCTCTTGTTACTAGTCTATATGATCATATTCTTGTGTGTTTCTATTGTTGCTAAGCATGCCAGGATCACAAGCCGACGAGACTGACTAGGAGAACATGACGAATAAGGAGTTGCATGATAAATTTCAGAAATGATGAGTGGACAGGTGCAAGATGTGCTAAACAGATTTGAAGAGGCCATGGAGAAGATAGATGGCACGGAGAAGACGTTCGAAACAAAGCTCGATAACAAGTTTAATGAATTGCTCGCGTGTCTTCCACCACCACCACCGGATGCACCTAACGCACCTCTACAACAACAACAACTACTACCTCCAGGTCGTGAAACAACCCTTCGCCGAGCGAGCCGTGTCCCTCTTGCGCTTGGCCAAACTGTTGGTTCTGCTGTTGATACTTCTGTGGCTCCTGCTGCTGATGCGGAGGAGGATGATTATGTGGGAGATTATGAGGATGAGGTTGATCAAAATCAGAACTACGTGCAGCCACCAGCACCACCACCAGCAGGTCGTTTATTCCATCTTGCTTGTAAAGCTGAACGTGAAGTGCAGGATCGACAAGCAATGGCGCGCACTCACTTTTCTGCAGGTCGACCTTCCTCATGGACACCGCGTGCATCTTCTACTTTCACTACACCAGCACCTCCATCAGGTGCCACCTCCAGCCGTGATACAAGAAAGCAGGCACAACCACCACTATCTGCCAAGAGCGCACCTGCCGGACCTAAACATAGATCTTCTTCTTCCATGGCATCAACAGGGCACACAAGTGATATTATTTGTCGTTGTTGTAAAGGAAGAGGTCACTATGCGCGAGAATGCAAATCTCAGCGTGTGATGATTGCTACTGAGGATGGTGGGTATGAGTCCGCTAGTGACTATGATGAGGAGACTTTGGCCCTTATTACACGTGAAGAACATGGTGGATATGATTCTGATCATGAGATGCAATATATGGCTCCTGAAGACGCTGACAGGTATGAATGTTTAGTTGCTCAACGTGTTTTGAGTGTGCAGGTCACACAAGCTGCGCAAAATCAGAGGCATAATTTGTTCCATACAAAGGGAGTTGTGAAGGAACGTTCTATGCACGTTATCATAGACAGAGGGAGCTGCAACAACTTGGCTAGCATGGAGATGGTGGAGAAGCTATCTCTCACCACAAGACCACATCCACATCCTTACTACATCCAATGGTTCAACAACAGCGGCAAGGTTAAGGTAACACGTACTCTTCGTGTGCATTTTAGTATCTCTACATATGCTGATTATGTTGATTGTGATGTGGTACCTATGCAAGCTTGTTCCTTATTACTTGGTCGACCATGGCAATTTGATAAAAATTCTGTCCACCATGGTAGAAACAATCAGTATACTCTTGTTCATAAGGATAAAAATATTACTTTGCTTCCTATGACTCCTGATTCCATTTTGAAAGATGATATTAATAGAGCTAATAAAGCAAAACAGGAGAAGAACAAGAGTAAAAATCAGATTGTGGCAAAAGAATTTGAGCAACAAATGAAGCCTAATAATAAACCATCTAGTGTTGCTTCTGAAATTAAATTGAAAAGTGCATGTTTACTTGCCTCTAAATCTGATATTGATGAGCTAGATTTTAGAAAATCTGTTTGCTATGCTTTTGTGTGCAAAGAGGCATTATTTTCATTCGAGGACGTGCCTTCCTCTTTGCCCCCTGTTGTCACTAACATTTTGCAGGAGTTCGCTGACGTCTTCCCACAAGACGTGCCACCGGGATTACCACCTATTCGAGGGATTGAACATCAAATTGACTTAATTCCCGGTGCATCGCTACCCAACCGTGCACCATACCGTACCAATCCAGAGGAGAGGAAGGAGATTATGCGTCAAGTACAAGAGCTTCTCGACAAAGGTTATATACGCGAATCCCTTAGTCCTTGTGCCGTTCCTATTATTTTAGTGCCAAAAAAGGATGGTACATCGCGTATGTGTGTTGATTGTAGAGGCATTAATAATATTACTATTCGTTATTGTTATCCTATTCCTAGGCTAGATGATATGCTTGATGAATTGAGTGGCTCTACAATATTCTCCAAAGTTGATTTGCATAGTGGATACCATCAAATTCGTATCAAATTGGGGGATGAATGGAAAACAGCATTTAAAACTAAGTTTGGATTATATGAGTGGTTAGTCATGCCTTTTGGGTTAATTAATGCACCTAGTACTTTCATGACATTAATGAACGAAGTTTTACGTGCTTTCATTGGACGATTTGTGGTATTTTACTTTGATGACATATTGATTTATGGCAGAACTTTGGAGAAACATTTGGAACATTTACGTGTTGTTTTTATTGCTCTACGTGATGCACGTTTGTTTGGTAACCTTGGGAAGTGCACCTTTTACACTGACCGAGTGTCTTTTCTTGGCTATGTTGTTACTCCACAGGGAATTGAAGTTGATAAAGCCAAGATTGAAGCCATTGAGAGTTGGCCGCAGCCCAAAACGGTCACACAAGTGAGGAGTTTTCTTGGCCTTGCTGGATTCTATAGGCGTTTTGTAAGAGATTTCAGCACCATTGCTGCACCTCACAAAACGGTCACTCAATGAGCACGGTATTGAAAGATAAGTTGACACATGCTCCTTTACTCCAACTTCCTGATTTTAATAAGACTTTTGAGCTTGAATGTGATGCTAGTGGAATTGGATTAGGAGGTGTGTTATTACAAGATGGCAAACCTGTTTGCATATTTTTCTGAAAAATTGAGTGGGCCTAGTCTGAACTATTCTACTTATGATAAAGAATTATATGCTCTTGTTCGGACTTTAGAGACATGTCAACGTTATTTATGGCCCAAAGAATTTGTTATACATTCTGATCATGAATCTTTGAAACATATTAAAAGTCAAGCTAAACTGAATCGTAGACATGCTAAATGGGTTGAATTCATTGAGACTTTCCCTTATGTCATTAAACAAAAGAAGGGTAAAGAAAATGTTATTGCTGATGCTTTCTCTTGTCGCTATACTATGCTTTCACAACTTGACTTCAAAATATTTGGTTTGGAGACCATAAAAGATCAATATGTGCATGATGCTGATTTTAAAGATGTAATGCAGAATTGTAAAGAAGGACGAACATGGAACAAGTTCATTATTAATGATGGCTTTGTGTTCCGTGCTAACAAGCTATGCATTCCTGCTAGCTCTGTTCGTCTTTTGTTGTTGCAGGAGGCGCATGGAGGAGGATTAATGGGACACTTTGGCATGAAGAAGACGGAGGACGTACTTGCTACACATTTCTTTTGGCCAAAGATGAGACGGGATGTTGAGCGTTTTATTGCTCGCTGCACTACATGTCAAAAAGCTAAGTCACGACGCAATCCTCATGGTTTATATATGCCTTTGCCTGTACCTAGTGTTCCTTGGGAGGATATATCTACGGACTTTGTTTTAGGTTTACCTCGAACAAAAAGGGGAGGGATGGCATATTTGTTGTCGTGGATAGATTCTCAAAAATGGCACAGTTTATACCATGTCATAAAAGTGATGATGTCGTTAATGTTGTTGATTTGTTCTTTCATGAAATTATTCGCTTGCATGGTGTGCCAAATACTATTGTTTCAGATCATGATACTAAATTTCTTAGCCACTTTTGGAGATGTTTATGGGCTAAGTTGGGGACTAAACTGCTTTTTAGTACTACTTGTCACCCCCAAACTGATGGACAAACTGAAGTAGTCAATAGAACATTGTCTACTATGCTTAGGGTTGTTTTGAAGAATAATAAGAAAATGTGGGAGGAATGCTTGCCTCATATTGAATTTTCTTATAATCGTTCATTGCATTCTACTACTAAGATGTGCCCTTTTGAAGTTGTGTATGGTTTCCTACCTCGTGCACCTATTGATTTGTTGCCTCTTCCATCTTCGGAGAAGGTTAATTTTGATGCTAAACAACGTGCTGAATTGATTTTAAAAATGCATGAGTTAACTAAGGAAAACATTGAGCGTATGAATGCTAAATATAAACTTGCTGGAGATAAGGGTAGAAAACATCTTGTGTTTGCACCTGGAGATCTTGTTTGGTTACATTTGCATAAGGATAGATTTCCTGATTTGCGCAAATAAAGTTTAATGCCACGTGTTGATGGTCCTTTTAAGGTGTTGGAGAAAATAAATGATAATGCATATAAACTTGAGCTGCCTGCAGATTTTGGGGTTAGTCCCACTTTTAACATTGCAGATTTGAAGCCTTATTTGGGTGAGGAAGATGAGCTTCCGTCGAGGACGACTTCATTTCAAGAAGGGGAGGATGAGGAGGATATCAATACCATTGTTACACCCACAGCCCCTAATGCTATGTATACTGGACCAATTACTAGAGCTCGCGCACGCCAATTAAATTATCAGGTACTTTCGTTTCTTGGTAATGATTATAATGTTCATGAGAATATGATGTTGCCTAAATTGGATACATTTGTTTTACGTACAAATGAAGGGCCTAGCTTGGAGAAGGATGAACATTGGAGCAAGAACAAGCATGGAGATGATGGCATGCGCAAGGGGAACAAGAACGGAGTTACAAGTGATGATTTCAGGACTTTGAAGCCACGATAATGAGTGCATGAAGCCTTGGACGAAATATACAAGATGCCACTTCATAAATTTCGTCCAGAGGCTATTCTAGGTGCCGTGTCACCTTATTATTGGGCCAGGCCCATGTAATTTCGAAATACATAAGTATAGGCTATTTTTAGAGTCCGTATGTGTGGGGAAACAAGAGATAGGGTTAGTTTCGGACCCCTCCACCAAGGGCGACGAAATTCACCCCCTCTTCCTCCATATATGCAGCCCTTAGGGCACCGTTTAGACTTTGGGTTTTATTCAGACTAAAGTTCACCATAGCTGCAACTTCGCGTACTTCGTTTGTGTTCAACGAACAAATAAAGGCGTCACAGAACCCCACCTTGATCAATAAAGCTTTCATCTTATATTCGCAATATCCAGATTGCAATCTCAGTTTCATGCTTGTTCTTCGTTTGCTCGCAGGAAATAGACCCTCATGGTCAGGATGATTGTGCTCCGGCGTGGTCAATAACCTCTCGGAGTTGGTTTAGCGATTGCTAAGGCGCGACGTCCTCGCACGTTCGTAGTCGGATCGTCAAAGTCGATTTCCACCAAAGCGATCCATCATCTCATCGAAAGACGGGACACCTTTGCCTCTATCATTTCCTCTTGATGTAGACACACTCGTTCTTCCTCTTAGCGACATTGACGTTGGCGTTCTTGAGCTTGTGCAAAAGCAACTTGGTGTGGTTGAGGACGAAGTACTTGCTCGTCGACTTGCTCTTGTGAATGCTTGTCGTGTAGAGGATTGCGAGATGCATGACGGTCTTGACGCGCGGCTTGTCGAAGGGTGTTCGATTTCGGTGTACTTGAGCAGGCAAAGGTGTCGTCGGAGTGTCGACTTGAGCGGCCTCGTCTTGAGTATGAAGAAGTAGAAGGAGGACAATTCACCAACAAGGCGCGGATCTCGTCCATCCTTGCATCATTCTCTTGCTTGTGAGCATCGAGCTTGTTGTCGAAGTAGTCCTTTGTACTGCTTGGAGAGTCGCAAGTCGGTGGCAAGGTTGTCGATGCGGTCGGTCATAGCTTGTTGCTCTTGATGTAATGCTTGTTGTGCACCAAAGAGGTGGCTCTTGGTGTGATGACATGTCGTCATCTTGCTCGATGAAGAGTGGGTTGGTAGAAGTACTTGGCCTATCCATCATTCCAAGCAAAAATGTGAGTGGGAGAAGGAGAAGAACTTATACCGAATGTACCTTGATCGATGTTGATGATGAATCAAGTTTACTCAAATGCGGACAATGAAATAGCACTATTGGTACCAATTCTTGTTGGTTCTCACACCTACACAAGTAAAAGCTTATGGTGGAGCTTGGTTAGGATGGTGGCACAAAATTTGATGAAATTGTAAGTGATCTTCAATAATGTTGGAAAAGATTCACAAATTTGTAAATGCAACAAGTATACCAAGCAAGTGAAGGTACACGGAAACACACACGCAAATAGATAAGTGGGATTGTGCAAACCAAAAATGAGCCAAAATGTGGAATCCATGAAAATGCTCTTGTTGCACAATACACGAGAGACGCTAGCATGATTGCTCAATAGGAGGATACGGAACTTGTGCACAACCTACTAGGCAAAAATGCAACGACCTCTATCCCAAGTATGCTATATGTATGGTATTTCGGTGATATGATCCAAGATGATCGGATATGACAATCTTAATGTAGTATGGTGCTATGGTTCTTGCTTATAAGCTCTTTGCTTATCTTTCCCTCTTTGCTTAAAAGCTTGTGTGGCTCTTTCACTTTTGAGCTCTTTTCTCATGCAAAACTTCATGAACCAAGATAGCAATTGTGTATGCGATGACAACTTTATGAAACAAAAGATGATGTCAAGAAATGCACCACTATGATATGTATGTATGCTATGGAGTATGATCACTAATGTGCACAAGTCACGTTGCCGGTAGTACTCAATGGCTAGTCTCGATGGGTAAGCTATGCAAATGTAAGGCCATGTGGTTATCAATGCAATTGCAAGGTATGACAAAGATGTCGTCGAGGTTACCGTCCTTGGCGATGATGAGTAGTCGATGGAGATGAGCGGTGGTGATGTTGTCATCGAACCGTACCTATATAGCCGAAACACAATAAGACACGGGAACCACAACCCAAAATCTCAAAGACCAAAACGTGTCAAAATCGTCATAGGAGGTAGCGGTGAGCAGTGGTGGTGCTTGTGGAAAGTGGTGTTGGTATGCTTGCGGAAAGCGGTGGTGGTATGCGGAAGTATGCGTGGGCACCGGGGCAAAATTTGGCGAAACTAGGCGGAAAAGGGCGCGGGGGATGGAGTTGATGCTGCCAAGGGCCGGATGTGCGGGCTAGCATCCGGATGTCCGGTGACTCGGGTGGATGTCCGGGCGCTTGGATCGGGGACGAACGCGATGAACTACACGGGAAAAAGGGAAACTCCGGGGGAAAATTCGGACAAAATTGTGGATGGAAATATCGGGAGAGATGGGGGAAAGCTAGATCCACTCGATGCAAAGCAGATCCGTGGATCAAATCCAACAAAACTTCATCACACCAACAAATCACAAAAAAATTTGAGGCTATTTTTGGTGGGGATTTTCGGATTTAGGACGAAAACAACAAAATCAAGCTAGAAAACACGGGGTAGGGGCTCCAAAAACATGATCAACGTGGCTCATGATACCATGATGTAGCGTGAAACCCTATGGGGCCAATCTTTCACGTTTGGAGAGGATCCCTACGAGGAACACGAAGAACGCGCAGAAGAACACGAGGGAAATCACGGGGAAAACAAGAGAAACACTCAACCGACACGAATATGATCACACACGTGCTAGATCATCGAGGAACAAAGTAACACGAGATCCAAAGTCAACAAGGGACAAGACAAGAGTAACTGTTCTTCTCCGTGAGGATGTCTTGATTGTCTTCTCCGGATGGAGGCCTTGAATCCGGGTGGATCTTCTCCGAAGAGGTGCGGTCCCTCACGAGGAGTAGATCCGGTACGGATGAGCAATGCTCTATCTCAAATGAGCTAAACCAATGCTAACCGTAGAACGTAGGTGGAGGGGAAGTATATATAGTTTACGGGGCGAAGGGGTACATGGGCCACGACCCGGAGGCGCTGCACATACACTGGAAGGGATCGGATGTCCGGTCGTCGGGCCGGATGTCCGGGCACTCACGAGGGGCCGGATATCCGGGCTGTCGGGCCGGATGTCCGGGCGGTTGGAGTTGGCATTGCTGCTCTCTGGATGGACGGGGCCAGATGTCCGGGGCTTCGGGAGGCGCCGATGTCCAGGGCGATGGTCGGATGTCCGGGTTGTCGGGGCAGCCTTCTGTGCTCCCTGGTCGGCGTGTCCGGATGTCCGGGCTGTAGGCTGGATTTCCCGGGCGGAGGGCCGGATGTCCGGGCCCTGTAGCTTCTGCTGCAGACTCCTGGATGCGGGGTAGATCTCCAGGGGCCGGATGTCCGGGACCATGGCCGGATGTCCGGTGCCTAGAGGTTGTTCTCGCCTTCTTCTGTTGGTTCTCTTCTTCCATGGACTTGGGGTCTTGACCATCTTCATGTGCATCCTCGGGAGGGTCCTCTTGGTACCTAATCATGCACAACATTCTGGACTTAGGTAGTAGCCATGTCTCGAGAGGATCATATGAGATATCACTAAGGAGAGAAGTCACCTCGGTCTCGAGAGCTCTAGCTCTTGTTCTTGTCATGGGTCCTCTTGGTGCTTGGTGAGACGATGGTAGATCCATGGGGATGACCGAAGGATGCTCCGCATCAGTGGTTATGGAGTAAGTTGAGGAGATTTATTTTCTTTTTGTGCATCTTCTTGGTCTTAGCAATTGGCTCATGGGCCTAATAAACCCGAACGGAGGGAGTATAAGTGGAAGCGAGGAGGAAGGATGGTCTTTCTGGGATCGCCCTCTCTTCAAGAAATATGGGCTTCTCCTCGCAAAAAACAAAAACAAATGGGCTTTAAGATGGATAGGCTTTTGTATCGGCCCAGTCGGCTGCCCGTGTTTCGTACTGGAGGGCCTTGTGTTAGAGGCAGCCCGAGACACTCTCTAGCTTATTTACCATTCGAAATAAAAAAAGAGACGCCTCCAGCTTATGGCTACTCATCAGTAACCTTTTTCAACTTGGCATCCACCAAATTAGAGGATGCGGTACTGGATGCGGACACTCACATTAAACTAAGCTTCAGAATATACGTATGCACACTAACATACAAAAGAACAAAAGTTTAGCATGTTTATGCATCTCAATGATTCACCATACTATAACCAATACAAAGCTATGAGAAGGCGTGAAAATAAAGAAAATCGGTCGATGCTTCTCTGAGCAAAGGGCCTCCCTGTGCACGCATTAGTTTCCTGGGCATGCTTGTTTCTTCTCAATGTTGCGAGCACTTTGAGCATGTTGGCAACTCCACAGCTTGCTAGTTGCCTCATCTTCCAATTGATGCTGACACATTTGCAGCAAACACATGAGGTAATAGAGATGACTGAACACGAGTCCATATTGTGCAGTTCCCCTGAAATCATCTTCATTGCCCTCAATCTGAGAAGATAGGAAAACAATAGCTATACTTAAACGGTGTTACAAAACAGTAGCACATATCAATAGCTCGGCATGACAAAACACGATCATGTGGACGAAGGGGATACTCACCTGCCTGAGGAAGATTATATATAATTTCATAAGTCCTTGGTTGATTTCCACCTTCGGCTGCACTGCTTGTTTGCTCCTCCACACATGACATGATCGTTCCACACTGCAATCAGCAAGTCAACGTATGAATAAGCCTATTTCATCTTGCGGTGGTCATTATACCTAGTTATGAATATAGGAATACCTGGTGCACCATGAGGTTAGCTGACAGTAGGTAGATGCAACCATATAAATTTTGTGCGGTGCTACCAAAATTGAGGTTTGTATCCCTTCCCATTATGAGAATTCTTCTTGAAGGTCGTAGAATGTGACGGCTTGTTCTTTGCATCAAACTTGCCTTTCCCCTGAGATTTGTTCTTATTGTTTTGGGCTGGTTGGGCTGGAAGTTCTTCTCCTGTACCATGTAGGCACTAGAAGCTCCCTCAGCGACCCGAGCATGTCTGTCTTTTGCTCTCGCCTTGTCTTCAAAATCAAGAGTGCTAATGAGATCCCAAACAGAAAACTCATGTCTCTTCTTCTTCAGATAAGTAGCAAAATTGTTCCACGAAAGTGGAAGCTTGGCAATGATGGTCCCACCAACAAATTTGTCCGGCAACACACACTTAAAGTACTCAAGTTCCTTAGAGAGTGACTGTATCTCATGAGTCTGCTGAACAACAGAGCGCTCATCAGTCATCTTGTAGTCACAGAATTGCTCCATGACATACAACGCGTTGCTAGCGCCGGAGGCCACAAACGTGGCCTCGAGCACAATCCACATGTCTTTGCCTCTGTCAAACAACATATATGAATCCACAATGGAATCGTCAAGAACACTCAGCAGGGCGGCTTTGAAGAGGGTATCCATGTTTTCAAAAGCTTCCTGCTATGTAGGATTAAGATCGCTCTCAGGATTACCCTTAGTGGTGTCATAGCAGTACATGATCTGAAACCAATATACTGCTCTTGTGCGCCACCTTTTATATTGCACCCCCTTAAAAGTAGGCGGCTTCAAAAGCGTAGCAAAACCACTCGGAGTAAATTGCCTATAATCAGGTTTTTGGATTGGATTGTTGAATATATGAGCAATTTACTATGAGATTTAATCCGAATCAATGGTAAATAGATCATGACAACAATTGCAAAGATCAAAATAATAATGCGGACTAAACCAGGAGGACAGAATCACATACTGTACAGCGGGAGCAGAACTGTTTACTTGTTGTTCAAAAAGTTCTCTCATGTCACTTTTGGCCCAAGAGAAGAAAAAGTCCAAGTCTCTCACGTTCTGGATTCAGATTCGGACTGCACAGACATACCTGACTCAAAACACCAAGAACTCTTTCGTACGGACTCCAAATTGGGTGATTATTTTTTGTTGGAAAGTAGATTTCATGCTCTTTCTAACCCAACTGGAATCACCTTAATAGATGTCCGTAGCGTTGATTTATCGACAAAACAATATGATGCTGCAGCCGAATCCGAGTCAAACTACAAGTCCAAAGGTGTTGCATCACCTCCACTTGGGACATGAGCCTTGTACAATCTAGGGTTAGTTTTAGGCTGCCTTGGGACGTCCGCCGACCTCCTTGGCCGCCACTCCTTGCTCCTATATAAGTAGATTCATCTAGTAGCTTTTTCCTTGGGATTTGTTTAGTTAAAAGTTAGCCAATGCAACTTCGTGTACTTCGTTTGTGTCCAACGACCATACCAAGACCACTTTCGGATCCCCACCATTATCAATACTTCAGTCATATTCGCAATATTCAGATTGCTTTATCATATTCTTCCTTGTTCTTCGATTGTTTTCATGAATAGACCTTCGTGGTCAGGCTGATCGTGCTTCCGGCATCGTCAGTAACCTTAGGAGATTGGTTTAGTGATTGCTAAGGCGCAATGTCGTGCATGTTTGTACTCGGATCGTCAAAGTCGACTCCACCAAATCAATAGTTATCATCTCATCGAAAGATCGGGACACCCTGCCTCTATAAAGTGGTATCAGAGCTAGGTTGCTCGGCGAGAATTTCCAGTTTTCCCTAGATTAGATTTATTTTCCTACCTATTGTCCAAGAAAAGGATACAAAAAAGTTAGACCTATTCATCCTTTGTCAAGCCAGTCTGAGCCTTTGCAATTTTCTTTTCATTGTTTGCATTATTGAATGATCGGTTGCATCGTTGTGTCGAGTTGCTGGTCTTAGTGTCTAGTTCCTTTAGAGTTTTGAGTTCTGTTCACATTACTCACGCCGCCGCTGCATCAATATCCCTTCCACTGTCCACCATCCCATCCACGTGCTACGCACTATTCATTGTCATAATCATAGTTGAGGTCATTCACATCTTCGCCTGATCCAATCTGCATCTTATCTAGTTTGTCTTGGAAAGAGGGAGAAAAAAAGATAGAGAAAAAAAGGAAAGAAAAAAAAGAAAAAAAGAGAGAAAGAAAAGGAAAAAAGTGTGAGAAAAAAAGAGAAAAGAAAAAAAAAATCGGATCTATCTAGAATCAATCTTGTACGTGAGTTCGGATTGGAATCTGTTTTGCGCACTCTAAAACAGGTGTATCTTCCTCATACGATGTTCGTTTTGGCTCCGTACGTGAGTTCGGATTGGAATCTGTTTTGCGCACTCAAATTAAAGCTAGCGATGAGACGCATCTAAAGAGTTGCAGAAGCATGCTCAATATTTGACACATCAAAATCGGCTTCTAAATAGGTATTTTTTCCCTCCGAAGTTCGTGAACACATCTTGTTCCAATTTTTCAGGCCAGTTTTAGAGTTCTTTGACTCCTTATATCAATTCGGAATTGAGTGATTCTTTTTGCATTGGAATGCTTGAGTTGGTAGCATTCTTTAAAATTTATCAAAAAATTGGCTCAAACTTTTCAAGAGAAAAGTTAGAGAGAGTTGTTGTATATCCTGCTTGGCATTTGTTTTTCATCATTATCTTTACTGCCGTTGTGATCTTCACTTATATCTTGTTGTCCAGAGCTACTTTGTATCCTTTATTGATGCTAGTTGTGCTATGCCGCGACCTCATTAGTGTTCTAGGCTCGCATCTCTAGTCCAGTCTAGCCTAGGACCAGCATAGTACCGTCGTTGAGCGTTTATTCAACATTGCATCTCTCAATTGATTTTTGCTAATCTTTTACTACCAAATATTTAAGCCTTCCAAACTCCACATATTTCTACACCGTGTATACGTACGTTCCCCTGACAATCTCTTTACTCAATCTTCGGAGTTATTTGACACTGCTGGTTGCCTGTCGCCACCTGCTGCATGGTAAGAACTTGTAAGATATTGATATTTGCTATACTGTGAGTGTTTTACCACCACATCCTAGTAGTTCATAGAAACATTATCCTCGGATTTTTTTCTTGTTTTCTACTAACTATGGCAAGTTTCGGAGTTGTTAGTTCTTGGGCTTCATCGATCGTGGGAGATTTGCCATCACCTAAGAAAATGCAACAACAGTCACAAGAGGAGCAACAACATCAGAATGCACATGAGGTTAATGTTTTCATGCCACCATTTATTTGTCATTTTAGGCCTGATTTATATATTGAATAGGAGTATGAAATAAATGCTATATTTGCTTCCCACACTTTTGATGAGCATGGAAAATGTCAAGCTGCGGTTAGTACTTTCAATAGCTTCACTTTAGTTTGGTGGAGTGAATATTGTCGGTTAAACCCTGATTATATACCTACTACCTGGGATGGTTTAAAACATGTCATGAGAGATAGATTCGTCGATGTTTATTATACTCGTGGCATGATTAAAAAACTAGAACATTTAAAACAAGGTAGTGACACCGTAACAAAATATTATGATCATTTACAGACTACCTTGTTGCACTCATTTTTAGAAGAAAGTGAAGAAGATTTTAGGGATAGATTTTGGGGAGGATTAAACGATGATATTCAGAAGATACTAATTCATGAAGAGTGTTATAGTATGGACCATTTGTTTCGTCTTGCTTGCAAAGCTGAATCAAAAATAAAACGACGTGTTGCCCACAAGGAGAACAAGCGCACGATGCACATTTCAACTGTTGATACATATGTTTTTTCAACTACTAGGCGTACTATGACAACCACATTCGTTGTTGCGAGGACTACGTCATCTCCACCATGTCACACATCACCATCGAGGGTGCCTGCATCATCTGAGTTGATCATAAGAGGTAATGACAAAGGTATGCATTTTCCATTTTCACATGAGAATGATGCATGCCTAGTAACTTGAATACATAATGTGTTGAGTTACCTATTGATTTATGAACACCAACTATTTTAGAGACTCATGTTACTGTCATGCATGCGTCATGGGATCAAACAACTGAAATACCAACAAATTTTGAGCGCACACATTAAATTAACTATTGATACAAAAGAACCAATGTTTAATCATTTTGATATGACCTCTACTCTTGGTGATGATTCTATGTCAAATGACTTATTTCATGTTTGCTTATTTAAGCATGTCATAGCATGTAAATTTGATTCAAGTAAGATTTATTCACCAATGTTGGGATGGTTTAATGATGAACATTGCCAGTCCTTTGATATGAATAAGAGCTTCACTTATATGTGCAAATTGAGTTGCAATATTTTCATTCCTTCTAATACTTGTGACAATATTTTGGCTTTACATTTTATGAACTATGAATGTTACTCATGTATAAATGTGTCATATGTGCAAAAATTAAGGAAAGTAAAAATGGATGACATATACATATACAACATGTACACCTTGTCTCTTTTGTTAGCCACATTTCAGATTAAGCAACGCCGAGGACGAGTTTGTTTTCAAGAAGGCGAGGATGATGAGGACATGACTACCTTGGATATGACCAAAAATATTGCATGCATGAATATTTGTGAGGTGATTTCTAATGCAAACTATGCAATAATTTATTTTTTTCATCGAGGACAAAAATACTTCACAAACTTTTGGGCCATGTCTATTTGCAGGTGTATGGGACATTTGTACAGTCCACATATGAAGATAAGGGAGAAAGAGATTTTTACTTGCTGTTCAAAAAGTTCTCTCACGTCACTTTTGGCCCAAGAGAAGATAAAGTCCAAGTTTCTCATGTTCTGGATTCAGATTCAGACTATTTAGACATACCTAACTCAAAAGACAAAGAACTCTTTCATACGAACTCCAAATTGGGTAATTCTTTTTTTGTTGGAAATTAGATTTCGTGCTCTTTCCAACCTAATTGGAATCACCTTAAAATAAGTTCGGAGCATTGAATTATCGACGAAACATTCTGACACTGCAGCAGAATCCGAGTCAAACTACAAGTTCAAAGGTGTTTCATCACCTCCACTTGGGCCCATGAGCCTTGTACGACCTAGGGTTAGTTTTAGGCTGCCTTGGGATGTCCTCCCACCTCCTTGGCCGCCACCCCTTGCTCCTATATAAGTAGATCCATCTAGTAGGTTTTTCCTTGGGATTTGTTTAGTTAAAAGTGAGCCAATGCAACTTTGTGTAATTCGTTTGTGTCCAACGACCAGACCAAGACCACTTTCGGATCCCCACCATTATAAATATTTCATCCATATTTGCAATATTCAGATTGTTTTATCATATTCTTGCTGGTTCTTCGATTGCTTGCGGGAATAGACCTTCATGGCCAGGCTGGTCGTGCTTCTGACATCGTCAGTAACCTCAGGAGATTTGTTTAGCGATTGCTAATGCGCAACGTCATGCACATTTGTAGTCGGATCGTCAAAGTCGACTCTACCAAATCAACAGTTATCATCTCATTGAAAGATCGGGACACCCCGCCTCTATCAGTCACTCATGTTGTTGATGAAGAGGTTACTAAGGTCATGGAAGAAGGCTGTCGTTGAGGAAGTCGGTGCTGGCAGTAGTCACAGGAGTGTGTTCCCCAAAAACCCGATCGCCCCTCTCCCGTACAGGATCACGAAAGGCGGGGTCAGAGGACTGCTGTCCCTTCTCGCGGTGCACGCCTGAAGGAGGGTTGGAGAAGAATTGCGTGGCGGTGCTATGATCTGGAACGGTGCGAAACCATATGATAGAGCGGCAACTAGGGTAGAGCATGTCAGGTCGGTCGTGCGAGCAAGACCAAGTATAATAGTAGGCCTTTAGCCCCCAAACCCCACGTCCAATTCCATAATAGCCCCACCAAGGTTTGTCTCAGAAAAAACTGAGTAATTAAGGCATCCGTTAATTATTAATTAATGACTTAAAATAAATTTTCCGACCAACAAAAATATAGACCACGTGGATAGATTTTGTCCTTAGACAGGCTCATTCCCGAAGAGCGCGCGTGTAGGTTTCCTATTATCATGCTCATGCAAATTCTAGAATAGATCACATTATAAAGTGGTGCAACTCACACCCACCTAGCGGTATGGGACTAAACTTTAGTCCCACTCACACCACACTTAGAGCGTGGTTAATAGTATAGCCAACATCCTGCTATATGAAGTTGACACATCATCTAGAACCAACCTAATAGCCAGCTAGTACAATAGTTAGTCCCTTTAGTATATTACTATACCATTAATAATGGCCCCACCTTTTGTCTCACAAAGTATGTTGGGGCTCCTGCTACAACCGGCTACATGTTTACAACCCGCTTCTCTTCTCTCTCCTCTTCTCTCTCCTTAAACTAAGCACAAATACTATATTTAAATCCTTATACCCTATTTATGTCATCTAATTGTAGTACTTGCTGTAGAGTTAGTCTCCACTGTGTAGTCTGAAGCCGGGCGTGTAGCGGGTGATGCCCTCGGTCGGTGCGCCGCTTCAATGGAGGAAGAAGTGAGAGGTCGTGTCGCCCTGGCTTCCCATCAATGTGGAGCGGCGGGCTCAGCTGGCGCCAGGCGGAAGCGCGCACGGGAGGGGGAGGGTTTTTTGTTGGGCCAGGAAGGTGAGAAGCCAACTTGGGATCGGTTCGGACAGGGAAATATCGTATGCTCCCATACTCACTAGTAGTTTCATGCATATGACACTAGTCTATGTTACTACTCCCTCCTTTCCGGTTTATAGAGATGTTTAGAGTAACATAGTAATATGTTACAGTATAAGTTACTCCCCACTATGACCAGCCTTGGCCTCTCCCAGTGCTCCACCATGTATAGCTGCTAAGCCTTCCATGTAGGCATAAAATATGATGTGGAAAGTTAATTAAGAAGAGAGAGACTAGTTTGGTGATGCAGGAAGAAATGATGGAAAGACAGTTTTGAGTGTATAGCTAATTAAATGAAGCAAGCTTAGCAACAACAAACTAAGCACTTATGCATTGGAGACTTGAGTTGCTAAGCCATTTAATGCACTTAGCACCTCATCTAAGCACATCTAAGCACTTAGCACTTAGCACCCCCTTGACCGTGGACCTTGACGGTGTACGTCACCTTGTGTCCAGATCTGAGATGCCACGTGTACCAGATGAATGACTCCAGGCTCGACCACCGTGATGCAAGAGGTGCAAGCCGAGGAACATTGCTGGAGACACCCCCCCCCTCAGACTAGCCACAATGAGTAGTATCTGTGGTAACATGCAACACTTCATTTATTAGGCTATAGACACATCTTGCCTTGATATGTGTGATGTTACTACTTTCCTCTCTTTCTTTATTTATTGCTTGCCACATCATCTACTTTATATAGATATGTGTGATGTTACTACCTATGTTACTCCCACTGTGGGTAGTCTCATAACTTTTCTCGTCATCATCTGAGTCCTAGAAGATCTCACCCACATCATCATTAGGCATGCAGCCGCCTTGATAGACAACATGCGCAGAAGGAGTAGAGGCGACTGGGGACGCACCACGTCGTGGGCACTCCGTACGTGCTCGTGTATGTGCAGCGTGCGTGTTTTTCCATCGGTGCTAGCTCTAAGGCCGAGACTGCGGTCGTCTTCGTCTCCGACTAGTCGTTGAGCAACAACGGCAAGGAGGTGATGCAAGAGATGTATAGATGCTGTTGTGTGCGAGCTTCACCATAGCACGATGAACCGTACGTCACCGCAGATGGCACACGCCTCCAAGCAGCCGAGTGTGTGCGCATGCATGTGTTATTCACATGCATTCTGTGGCCGAGTGTGTGTGCATGCACTTGTTGTGTACATGTGTTCTGTGCTCCATGTTGTGCGCGTATGTGCATGAGTTGGATCGGATGGAGTTAGTGCGTTGGCGTGTGTACATGCGTGGCTGCATGCATCCTGTACATGCGTGGCTTGTTGCATGGTTATCAATATAAACTATAAAACATCTTCAACTTAGCATCCTGATGTATCGTCTCCAGTGGTTAGCGAAGAGTTCATGTTCTTTTATTTGTTTATAGGTGGGCAGGCGGCAAAAAACAAGGGGAAAATGCACAAGGTTCCTTGCAGACGCTCCACCGCAAGGTTCCTTGCTCCTTCTCGGTCGTCGGGAATCTATGTTCTTCAACTCTCTTTTTTACGTGAGCTTTGTTCATCCTTTTGCCAACATTTGAGACATCTAGCATCAAGGTGCACGTGTCATGCAAGAAAATGGAGATAATCATATAAGCAGTGCGTAAGTGAGTCATGCGATTTGATGGCACCTACCACGCAATATTTTTTCTCCTCGACAGCACATGAATAGTGCACGTACTCAACGATGGAGCACGGGATGGTAGCCATGACATGGTCAGCCCTTTTTTAGAGAGAGTACGTACTACTAAGTAACTTTGATGTGTCCCATCAACTCACAGAACGACGAGAAGCTTGCTTACTACGCCTTCTCCCTCGCCAACGCGTGCTTGGTGGCTCGCAGCACGACGAGAAACTTTTGCTTACAAGCGGTGGACATGCAACAGTTCATTTGGTGTTAGATTGCCACAAGTACTACTGTAGAACCATCGACTTCTGGAAGAGGCGAAGAGCCACGCGCAAGGTCACCTACTAACCTTAGGCTAGGCGTAGTGGGAGTAAAATAAGTAGGGGTACCTCCTTTTTTATTCTAGAAACAACCACACATGAATATTGGACGGTAGCAGCACAGCAACTGAATAAAAAAATCGAAACCAACCAATGAACTAGTACTACTGGTGAGCGTTTGCTAGTACGTATCATGTACTCCGTCTGTCCATGTATATAGGGCTTAATGCGTTTTCCAAGACTAACTTTGGCCCTGTTTGGATCCATGGGTTAGAGTTAGTTTGAGCTAGTTGGGGCTCAAATAGCCCTAAAGTATCCAAGCATGACGGTTAAATTGGAGCAAGTTGCACCGAACCCACCAAAAAAAACTATCCCACCCAAGAGGTGCTAATTGGAGATAGTTCTCATTGGGCCCACTGAAAAAACACTTTTCTCTCTCCATCAAGTGCATTTATTGTCAATCTAACCCTTTCACGCAAACACCTCTTTGGCTACAGTTACTTCAGGGTTAGTCATGAGTTAGTCTAACCTCTAGCTAAGTTAGAGCATCCAAAGAGGACCAGTATAGGACATGCAAGTTGCTCAAAGCGTACGGTCAAATTCGTACGTGAAAGGATCTTCGAATGATATAATTTTCAAATTATATAAAATCGTATCAATAGTCAAAGGCATCCTCGAAGAATACATTAGGCCCTATATAAAATCTTATCAATAGTCAAAACCAAGTGTTCTAAATGAATTCAAAACGAGAAACTGGACCCACTCACGGCACGGCATGCCTGTCTCATTTGTTTCGTCGGTCAAAGCTCTCCCTCTTCTTGGCATAAAAATATATTACAGTACTATTTTTTTAGAATGCTCTTGGCATGTCACTAACATGTGATGAGTTAACCGACCTCAATAGATGGCAAAAACGCCAGCCCGCCGCACTTTGAGAGAGACGAGGAGCGAGAAGCAATACAGGCTGCTGGATTACTAGAGCTAGGTGTCGCACGGAAGCCAAGAAATATGGTGATAGCGTGGGTTAGCCATGTACTAGTATGATGTAACTACACTGGACTGCCGTGTTTCGTACTCTTCCAGTCCACTATGGAGATGATTGGTTGATTTTATATCGCTCAATAATATTAAATATTATGAGTGCAGACGCTCCACCACGAGGTTCCTTGCTCCTTCTCAGTCGTCGGGAATCTATGTTCTTCCACTCTTTTTTTTTTGACGTGAGCTTTGTTCATCCTTTTGCCAACATGCGAGACATCTAGCATCAAGGTGTACATGTCATTCAAGAAAATGGAGATAATTAGATAAGCGGTGCGTAAGTAAGTCATGCACTTTGATGGCACCTAGTACTACACAATATTTTTTCTCCTCGATGGCACATGAATAGTGCAGGTACTCAACGACGGAGCACGGGATGGTAGCCATGACATGGTCAGCCCTTTTCTAGAGAGGGTATGTACTACTAAATAACTTTGATGTGTCCCGTCAACTCGCAGAACAACGAGAAGCTTGCATACTATGCCTTCTCCCTCGCCAACACGTGTGCGGTGGCTCGCAGCACAAGGAGAAACTTTTGCTTACAAGCCGTCTGCCCACCTATAGAACTGCCTCACGCTGGCCAATTCCTCTCCAAACACCTAGGGAGGCGGTTGAACCGCACAAGTCTAGCTTGCTCCAATTTAACCCTCATGTTTGGATACTTTACGGCTATTTGAGCCCCAACTAGCTCAAACTAACTCTAACCCATGGATCCAAACAGGGCCATAGGTAGTATCGGAAAAATCATTAAGCCCTATATACATGAACAGATGGAGTACATGATACGTACTAGCAAACGCTCACCATTGGTAGAGTTCATTGGTTGATTTCGATTTTTGATTCACTTGTTGTGCTGCTACCGCCAATATTCGTGTGTGGTTGTTTCTAGAGTAAAAAAAACGAGGTACTAGTACTTATCGTGGGAAAGTTGAAGTGATGGTTGCTTTGCCCGAGCAACTTATTACTCTGGGAATATGGGAGTACCAGCAGATTCAAGGAACAGAGAAATGACGGTTGCTTCGTCCGAGCAACTTACTATGCCGAAGGTGGGGCTCTGTGATTTGACTGCTCACTAGTCATAACTATTGCGGTGCAACGACTAGGGTGATTCTTTCCCTGCAGTTGTGCACTCAATATGGCTCCATGGCAGGTGGAGTCGGATGAAGGATGTCCCACATGTCGGCGAAACGAAGTTGAATTGTTTCTAGCATTGCTTTCAACCCTTCAAGATTTGTTTATATGTACGCATCATTTTAATGAAATTGTACTGTGATGCTATGAAGGTTTCAACTTTGGTTCCCGCAGGAAAAAAAAGGTTTCAACTTAGGATTCATGTGTCTTGCCTAAATATTATCTCGTTACAACATTCCATCAAATACAAATGAAACAACCATGGCTGCTAATGCATCTCAATGGTTCATAGATCAGTGACAATATTCACATCACAACTGAAGACAAAGCTGTGAGAAGGTGTAAAAACAAAGAAAAAAATATAATTGATCGATGTTGTTCGTAGGCATGGCTCCATTTCCTTGGCACAGTGTTCATTGCTTGGCAGCTAGTTTCACCCAACTCTGTAACAAAAAAAGAGGTGTATGGAGTACACCACAATCCAATCATTTTGTGCAGCTCCACCAAAATCGAGCGGACCATCCCTGTTTGCAAATATATCCAGTCGGTGTGATTACAATAATAGTGGAACTAGATGATGAAACATAACACACACAAATAGAAGCCGATCACCACTACGATCTCTCTTTAGGACTAACTACTTGTTGGAGAAGATTAGGCACGGAGTTGGATGAGGAGGATAGCAAAACCAATCACCCTTTTTGCAGTCCCACAGAAATGTAAAAACGCCCGTGTGACATTTTGGCGGAACTGCACAAAACACTCTTAAGAAAAAAGTGATTTGCGCAGTTCACCAAAAGGTCACAATAGCAACGAGGTGAAAATGGATAGCCCTGTTTGCAAAAGGAGGTAGAAATGAAACAATTACTGCCCAATAACTTGAGTTGAAGACACATACGCCGACAAAAAAGAAGCATATTCCATGTAATAAGGGAAAGATAGCACATGGTGGTTTATCAAAAATGGTTTGAAGACAAGATTGCAAGATGGAAACTACACCGATCGAGATACGTTTTAAGAAAACAACTAAAGAAGATCCACATGCAGCAACGTGGGAATATGGGAAGTGCAGCAAAAGCCGGAGGAAGCTGTACCTGAGGGTCATCGGGATGTTACTAGGAGGGAGCCGGCGGCCGGGATCTGCCTATACTGCGGCAGCGAGCAAGTGGCAAAGGCCCTACCGCGCTGGAGCTTGGTCAGAGAGAACGGCGGGTAACGCAGATCGGGACGTCCTGCCTCAACGCCATCGAACAGAGAGATGATGCACATCCTCCCTTTCTGCCGGCGGACGAGACGCAGCTGGATCACTAACCAGCGCTGAGAGAGTGAGAGGCCACCGCCGCCTTGTGTGAGATGGTGTGATGAGAGACAAACCCATTTTTCCATTTTCCCCACGGCAATCATTTTATACTCTGTTTCGTCTAGGCGTGGTACCCGACCCTGCTTTCAGTAAACAACCACTACACGCGTCAAATTATCACATGGGCTGCCTTTTCATACAGAAACGAACTCCACCGTGTACCCGCACGGGTGTGGCTGATGAGGACATCAATACAATTGTTACACCCACAGCCCCTGCTGCTATACATACTGGACAAATTACTAGAGCTCGCGCACGCCAACTAAATTACTAGGTACTTCTGTTTCTTGGTAATGATTCTAATGTTCATGAGAATATGATGTTGCCTAAATTGGATACATTTGTTTTGCTTACAAACGAAGGGCCTAGCTTGGAGAAGGATGAACATTGGAGCAAGAACAAGCATGGAGATGATGGCATGCGCAAGGGGAACAAGAACGGAGTTACAAGTGATGATTTTAGGACTTTGAAGCCACCATAATGGGTGCATGAAGCCTTGGACGAAATATACAAGATGCCACTTCATAAATTTCGTCCCAAGTCTATTCTAGGTGCTGCGTCACCTTATTATTGGGCCAGGCCCATGTAATTTCAAAATACGTAAGTATAGGCCATTTTTAGAGTCCGTATGTGTGGAGAAACAAGAGATAGGGTTTATTTTGGACCCCTCCACCAAGGGCCACGAAATTCCCCCCTTTTCCTCCATATATACAGCCCTTAGGGCATCATTTAGACTTTGGATTTTCTTTAGATTAAAGTTCGCCATAGCTGCAACTTTGCGTACTTCGTTTGTGTTCAACGACTAGACAAAGGCGTCACAGAATCCCACCTTGATCAATAAAGCTTTCATTTTATATTCGCAATATCCAGATTGCAATCTCAGTTTCTTGCTTATTCTTCGTTTGCTCGCAGGAAACAGACCCTCGTGGTTAGGTTGATAGTGCTCCAGTGTGGTCAATAACCTCTCGGAGTTGGTTTAGCGATTGCTAAGGCGCGACGTCCTCGCACGTTCATAGTCGGATCGTCAAAGTCGACTTCCACCAAAGCGATATCCATCATCTCATCGAAAGACGGGACACCTTTGCCTCTATCAGTGGCCGAGAACGAGACATGAGTACGTGCGTCCTACGTGCACCTCTTCTTTAGGTGCAGGTACGTATGTGGGTGCGTGTGACGCCCTCGACTCAATCGTACACTAATCATGCACGCAAATGTGTACGATCAAGATCAAGGACTCACGGGAAGATATCACAACACAACTCTAGACACAAATTAAAATAATACAAGCTTTATATTACAAGTCAGGGGCCTCAAGGGCTCTAATACATCAGCTCGAATACAAACGAGTCAGCGGAAGTAACAATATCTGAGTACAGACATGAGTTAAACAAGTCTGCCTTAAGAAGGCTAGCACAAAAAGCAACATCGATCGAAAAGGCAAGGCCTCCTACCTGGGAGCCTCCTATCTACTCCTGGTCGTCGGCGGTCTCCATGTAGTAGTAGGCATCGGCAGTGGCATCTGGCTCCTGGGCTCCAACATCTGGTTGCATCAACCGGAAAGAAGGAGAAAGGGAAAAAGGGGAAGCAAAGCAACCGTGAGTACTCATCCAAAGTACTCGCAAGCAAGGATCTACACTACATCTGCAACATTATCAAAGGAAGGTTGTATATGTGGACTGGGCTGCAAAAATGCCAGAATAGAGAGAAGGCCTAGTCCTATCAAAGACTAGCATCTTCTGGAAACCACCATCTTGCAGCAAATAGGAGGGAGTAGAGTAGCATAAAGTAAAGTAGTAATAGTGTTATCAACCTCGGCCAGAGATCCTTTCTCGACTCCCTGCGATAAAGCAATCCTAGAGACATACTATCCATTTCTCATCACAATCCAATTCTCATCACAGTATCCAGTTCTAATTGTTTCGATCGGGATACAACTCCATGTGTCCGTTACCGTAGGACAGGCTATCGATAGATGTTTTCTTCCCTGTAGGGGTGCACCAACTTACCCACCACGCTCGATTAACTCCGGCCGGACACACTTTCCTGGGTCATGCCCGGCCTCGGCCAAACAATACGCCGCAACCCGACCTAGACTTAACAGAGAGGTCACCACGCCGGACTAAACCTATGCCCCCAGGGGTCATGGGCCATCTCCCCGGAAACTCCTGCACGTTGCGTATGCGGCCGGTGAGCAGACCTAGCTACCTCCTTCAACAAGGCAGGTGCTTACGCAGTCCAACCCGGCGTGCGCCACTTAGTCGCTGACGTCTATTAAGCTTCGGCTGATGTATATGATGCAGAACGCCCATACTATGCCCACGTGATGGTTAGTGGACAGAGGCCCCTCGGATCAAATATCCAAATCGTAGTGGATTAGGAACGCGTGGTAACAAGCAGAGACTCACAAAAGATGTGACCCCGATGCCCCGTCTCGAGGACTTGCGGCAAGGGCTAAGAATGCCCGGCCACGCCTTGTAATTATCTCGCGGGCACCTTCCAGGTCAACCCGACTCCACATCACTCGCAATTATGCTCGCGCGGGTACCCCTCAGGGTCGACCCGTCTTTAGTAACATGGTTCAGTGTAAAGTCATAGTAATCATAGTAACTGTGTGTCTAAACATCAAGGGGAAAACCCGAGGAATCACCCCCGGTGAATTCCACTCGATGTAATCATCAAGGTGAACATAAGAGGAATCACCCCCGAGGTTCACACTTGAGGGGTTGCACGACAGAGTCGTATCGGAAGTGGTTAAGGCGGAATCACCCTCGATAACCACGACCAAATAGCTACACTACAGGGTTAACATCAGAAGTGCTTTAGAGGTCTCACCCTCGGCACTCAATAGTAACCTAGAAGTGTCGAGCAACTAAGGGGAAAGTGATGTGCGGTGCCGGGGCCTGGTCTTCGATCCCGTTGATCAGGTCTTCGATGATGAAGCAGGGGCAACAAGGACAAGGTGGGGGTCACTGATGGATCACTAACCAACCTATACTAAGAAGTTTAGGATAAGCAGGTAAGGTAACGATAAGCAGGTTAGAAAAGCAGGCTATGCATCAGAATAGGAGCAAACAATAACAATAGCAAAATCTAATGCAAGCATGAGAGAATGAAATGGGCGATATCGGGATGATCAAAAGGGGGGCTTGCCTGGTTGCTCTGGCTAGGAGGAGTCGTCGTCGACATAGTCAATCATAGGGGCAGCATCGGTCTCAGGGTCTATCGGAGAGAAGAGGGAGAAGAAACAGTAAATAGAGAGCAAGCAAGTGCATAACAGGACAACAGGCAAAGCTAGACATGTTCTAACACGGTGCTACATGCTACCGGCAAAGGGGGATAACATCCGGGAATGCGTTCCCGAAGTTTGGCACTTTCGGACAGATGAACCGGAGGGGAAAGTTGCATGTTTGCTATGCTAGGGATGTGTGGTGGACGAACGGGTTGTGTATCCGGATTCGTCTCATCGTTCTGAGCAACTTTCATGTAAAAAGTTTTTCCATCGAAGTTACGGATGAATTCCTACGAATTTCCGAAGAATTAAACAGCTATTTGGAAATCCTGAAAATTAGCCAAGTCTGAGATTTGTTCAGTTTTTAAAGTTCACTTAGTTGATTTCCAAAGTCTATAACTATGGTTCTTCCCATCCTATGGATTAGTACCTTATATCAGTATCGTCCATTTCCATGTGATCTACAAGATGATATCAATTGCATCACTGTTAGTGTTCATTTTCTTAAACAAAACTTTGCTTGAAAAGTGTCACTTGTTGTTGATTCCAGAAACTGTTAAATATACGAACATAGGATTTTGTGATTTTCACAGAATTTAATCCATGCCTTATTTGAATTTAGTCCAATGGGATGTTTTGAACCTTTTCAAGTGCACTACCCGCACATATTTATTTTAGCTATGTTAAGCTTTTTTTAGTTGAAGTTTTGAGGCCGTCAAGAGGGCTAGTCAGTGTAATAGTTGCAAAGCTGGCTACTGCTACAGTAACTGAATGTTACTGTAGCAGGGGAGCAGCAGCCGAGTGCAGCGGGCAGAGCAACAGCAAGGAGTAGCAGCGACGGCGCGGCGAGGTCGGCCGAAGGCGGGCGAGGCCGCAGGTGGGCGCGGCCACAAACTCAAAGCACACACACACTGCACGCACACATCGTGCACACACACTGCACGCACGCACCACACGCACACACACGCACGGTCGCTCGGCCATGGCCACGTCCATGGCCAGCAGTAGCAGGCTAGCAGCAGCCGACCGCAATGGCTAGCGGCAGCACGCGCCCACGGGTGCGCCCTGGTTAGAGGTGGAGCGGGGGTATGGCCAGGCGCGTTCAGCGCGCACCGGGGTGTGGCTGGTCGAGCAACGGGAGAGGAAGGCTGGGGGCGAGGCCACGGCAAAGAAGGCGCGGGGAGCCCGCGGCCGGGCGCAGGAGTTGAGCTCCGGTCGCTAACGTGGCGGACCGCGGCGACCAGTGGCAGAAAGAGCAACGGCAGCAGCATCACGGCAACAACAGAAGGTAGGGGAGGAGCGACGCGGGGGAGGAGCAGCGAAGTGCAGCAAGCAACACGAGAGCAGGCAAGCAGAGCAACGCAGCAGTGCGGGTGAGCGCGGGGCGTAGACTGGGCACAGTGACCATGTGATGACCGCGGCCACGGTCAGAAGCACAGACGGCGCGGACGGCGACCTACGACGGTGAATTGAGGAGGAGGAGAGGACGGACTGGAGCTCACCGAGCGGCCACGGAAGGCCCTTGACGGCTTAGGAGCAGCAGGGGTGCTCGAGGTATCCGGCGAGCGTCGGAGTCAGAGGCAAAATGAGACGACGGTGATCGGCGGCTGCATGGGCCCTCTGCTCCAACGTAGGACCCCGGGCGACGTGGATGAGGATGGCGGAACGGACGGACAGGGTCGGTGGCCTCGGGGCCGCCGGTGGCCGCGGAATCGACGGAAGTACGGCGGCGATGGCGTCGGTCTCCTCTCCAGAACGGAGGAGATGGAGAGGGGAGAGGTGGATCTGGGGGAGAGTGGGAGTGGCGGTAGGTGAGGGGGGGGGGACTCGAGGAGGCGGAGAGGCGCGGGGCCTTATCCTCTCACGGGGGCGTCGCCGGCGAGGTGGTTCGGCGGGGACCAGCCTTCTGTTGCGGTCTGAGACTGAGGAACAGGGCGGGGGAGAGGTCGGTGCGAGGGGGGCAACTGGGCTAGCTCGGGTGGGTTAGGTGGCCGGACCAGGTGGGATGGGCCGAAGCCCAAGGGGAGGCTGAGGGCTCTCCCACCCCTTCTTCTTTCCTTTTCTTTTTCTTTTTTTGTTTTTCTTTTCCAGCAGCTTTTGCCTTTTCTTTTAGCCATTAATGACTTTGCAAAATTATGCCACTGGCTAAAACAATTCCAAAGAATTATTGTGCAATGCCACAAAAAGAATTGTGAGGCTTTTTTTGAAAAAGGTAGAAATTTTAGAAATTAAAAAGCCATTTAATCTATTTCTTTAGCCACTACTTTAATTGGTTTAGGCCATTTAAACACCTTGCGAAAATGTTGGTCCGCCACCAATATTAACAAATGATTATTTGCCACAAGATGGACATTTTTGATTTCATGTCTGACAAATATGAATTTTTTACTTTAGATTGGATTTGAATTTGAATGTGATTTGGATCAAGTGAAGATTAGCAACAGTAATGTGATGACATGGCACCATTAACAGGGGATTACTGTATCATGACACTTGGGGTGTTACAAATCTCCTCCACTACAAGAAATCTCGTCCCGAGATTTAAGTGGAGAAGTAAAGAGTAACTTCAGGAGAACTGACCCTTATATGGTTAATTATCTGGTGAACAATTCAGGGAATGAGGCGGAAGTATCTCTCGAGTTGAAACTTAATAAAACATCGAGACCAAAGTATGAAGGTACCATGAGAAGTTTTAATGGGTAGGCAATCATTCCATGCCTAATCAAAAGGTGAAAGGGGTTCAGAGCAGCAACAACAAGATTTATTGCATCTGATACTAGAACAGATCAATAGGAAGGTGGCTCATGAATTACATACGAAGGCAAGTGAAAAGGAATACTTCGGAATCAAGGATGTACAGGAGTCAGGTTTCGATCTTGTGGAACTGTGGGTTATGTGCCCACCATGTGGTTCAAAAGTAGGAAGGACGCCGACATATTGCACGGTCATGGTAGCAAGGCATGGCAGAGGATAGTCTGTGAGTTATGTTGGCAACAACATTGGTACCAAGGGCGAGGGACGAAGAAAACCATTTTCCTGCTCGTTGAACAAGGCGGACCAATAGGCAAAGTTCTCGTCCATTGGGGGTTACCAGGATGTCGTCAGCAATAGTAACAGGGTCACACTGACAGAGTTGTAAACCGAGGTGTTTTCATAAGCAGGGAAGTATTACTGCTTAAATCTCATAAACCACAAGAAAGGTTAAAAAAAACAATGGAAAAGAAAGGTGATCATTAGATTAATCAGAACATTGGAAAGGAAAATGTGTTTACACACAAGAATTTGGAATATATCCTTCCCAAGGGGAAGCGGAGCAGGATATACATGATATGACAGCAAGTTCAAAAGCATTTAGATAAAGGGGGCGAGGGAAGAATCATGATATTACCCATACAAAGGTGTTTGGATAATAGATCAAGAAACATTTGACAATGTGCTTCCAATGTTCTTGCTGATATTCGGAATACCTCAGTCATGCTTCGAGGTAGCATTAACATAGTGTTTCGGGTAAGAGTTGGATCTAAAGATCTCAAAAGATACAAATGAACACTTCCAAGATTATGTCGAAACGTAAGGAATAACCAAACACGACCAGATCTATGTTGGCAGGAAGTCAAGGATGTCATCGATGATATAACAAATCATCTAGGGGCAGGGATGGTGTTTCTAGCCATGAATTCAATTGATATCTTAGAACAAGGCAGTATATTGATGGTGATCATGACAAATTTTGTTGATAGGCTCTATGAAGATGCCATCGAGTAGCAACGACATCAAGCAAAAGGAATGATGAAGCAAAGGTTATTGGAACAACGTATACGACACAAGCTCGGATTCAAGCTTGTTGTTCAGGGTGGAACGATAAGATGAGGAAGATGGACGTAAGCTTCACTCATCATCGAAAAGTTGTGCTCTAGGAATAAGGACCAGGTAGCACAGTTAAAATTAGCATGATAATGATATATCCGATCAGCCTAGGAATGATGTGACGGAGTATCACTCCAATTAAGAATTTACAAGAGGTAGTGCAATGACACAATATCCTTGAGATAACATGAGGCAATACTTGAAGGTAGATCAAATTGGAGGTTGGACAGGTGAAATGACTTGCAGGAGACAAGTATTTTAACTTGTTCAAGAAATGGAATTAAGGAGAAACTATGGTCAGCACCATGATTATGAATGATCAAACCACCGATACAAGATGAACTTATAACAAGGGGTAAATATTTGTACGAGTAGCTTCCATGATAAGTTCTACATCGGGTCCATGGGCATGAACACAAAGGTTCAAGGTCGACTCCCACTTCTTCAATGCATAACCTTTCATTCACTCCTCGTTTTCGAAGAATTTGTAGTGCGAAAGATTTATCTGGTGAAGCACGAGAAGAGTATGACTCACATCTCTTTCGAGTTCACTCGGATTAGGGAAGGCATAGATTCAACCCGTAGGGGTATCGTAGGAACATATACCACTAATTTCCAGAGCATATAACATCAGCTCAATAGCAGCATGGTTGACAATAAGCAGAGGATAAAATTTTACCAAAGGCATTATGTATCAGAGGAAGAACTCAAGGATTTGAGAACAGGCAGGTACGGTCAGATAATAATCCACCAAAGGATATGGCTAACCACAAAGAATCTGATGTGAGTAACAATGCTCAACCAAAAGAAGAAATAGTGCAAAGGCATCAGATTATAGAAGCAGTTGAATAATTTCGATGTTCAAGTCGAAGGGAACTAGGTGGACAATCAAGTACAACATGATTGGCCGAAATCCAACTCATGTCCAAAATGACATATGAGCAGGAAGGTCAAATTTCAGGGTTTGAATGATGATTGCGAGCAACACGACATATTGAATCAATAGTCTCAGGATGACAATGACAAAAGGATGTCAATGAATATTGCCGGACATATGGATTAACCATAATGCAGGCAGACAAGACTTTCGGGAGCACTAGGCTGCAAAGGATCATCGGGAGATTGAATTGCATTCGAAGAATTTTCTGAGACATATGATCAACTGGGGATGAACGAATCCCCGATAAGTGTGAGGAATTATTTGTAGGGGTATTCAGGCGCAAAAAGATTCTCGGAGAAATCACAAAGTATTTCAGGGTATGTTGTAGTAACAAGAGCAATTGGAAAAGAAGGTATGGACGACAAGTGTATGTAGCTATCCATGGGGATTTATCGATGGTAGGGAATTGCAACGGCGAAGGGCACAAGGGTCTCGGGAAAACCTCGAAGAGTATCTTCAGAATCTTCTGGCGAAGCAAGCGATCATGGATAATGTCGGGGCTCTCCGGGAGGAAGTGGGTACGAGAGCCTAATGTCAGAGTTAGTAAAATGTTTAACCCGAATAGACGAGAGATCAGAGTACCAGAGTATAGACGAGGAATAAAAGATCCTAGTACCACCCAATGGTGACATGGGCCCATAAGCCACACAACCATGTTAGTAAAAGTTTTTTTAAGAGACTAGACTCAACTTCGGCGAAGGAGTTGGAAAGGGGGCTACCTACAGGCAATCGGCTCTGATACCAACTTGGGACGCCCTCGATTCAATCGTACACTAATCATGCATGCAAATGTGTACGATCAAGATCAAGGACTCACAGGAAGATATCACAACACAACTCTAGACATAAATTAAAATAATACAAGATTTATATTACAAGCCAGGGGCCTCGAGGGCTCGAATACATCAGCTCGAATACAAACGAGTCAGTGGAAGCAACAATATCTAAGTACAGACATGAGTTAAACAAGTCTGCCTTAAGAAGGCTAGCACAAAAAGCAACATCAATCGAAAAGGCAAGGCCTCCTGCCTGGGAGCCTCCTATCTACTCCTGGTCGTCGGTGGTCTCCATGTAGTAGTAGGCATCGGCGGTGGCATCTGGCTCCTCGGCTCCAACATCTGGTTGCATCAACCAGAAAGAAGGAGAAAGGGAAAAAGGGGAAGCAAAGCAACCGTGAGTACTCATCCAAAGTACTCGCAAGCAAGGATCTACACTACATATGCAACATTATCAAAGGAAGGTTGTATATGTGGACTGGGCTGCAAAAATGCCAGAATAGAGAGAAGGCCTAGTCCTACCGAAGACTAGCATCTTCTGGAAACCACCATCTTGCAGCAAACAGGAGGGACTAGAGTAGCATAAAGTAAAGTAGTAGTAGTGTTATCAACCTCGGCCAGAGATCCTTTCTCGACTCCCTGCGAGAAAGCAATCCCAGAGCCACACCATCCATTTCTCATCACAATCCAATTCTCATCACAAGTATCCAGTTCTAGTTGTATCGATCGGGATACAACTCCAAGTGTCCATTACCGTAGGACAGGCTATCAATAGATGTTTTCTTCCCTACAGGGGTGCACCAACTTACCCACCACGCTCGATTAACTCTGGCCGGACACACTTTCCTGGGTCATGCCCGGCCTCGGCCAAACAATACGCCGCAACCCGACCTAGACTTAACAGAGAGGTCAGCACACCGGACTAAACCTATGCCCCCAGGGGTCATGGGCCATCTCCCCGGAAACTCCTACACGTTGCGTACGCGGCCGGTGAGCAGACCTAGCTACCTCCTTCAACAAGGCAGGTGCTTACGCAGTCCAACCCGGTGCGTGCCACTCAGTCGCCGACGTCTATTAAGCTTCGGCTGATGTATACGACGCAGAACGCCCATACTATGCCCACGTGATGGTTAGTGCTATCAGGCCAGAGGCCCCTCGGATCGAATATCCAAATCGTAGTGGATTAGGAACGCGCGGTAACAAGCAGAGACTCACGAAAGATGTGACCCCGATGCCCCATCTCGAGGACTTGCGGCAAGGGCTAAGAATGCCCGGCCACGCCTCGTAATTATCTCGCGGGCACCTTCCAGGTCAACCCGACTCCACATCACTCGCAATTATGCTTGCGCGGGTACCCCTCAGGGTCGACCCGTCTTTAGTAACATGGTTCAGTGTAAAGTCATAGTAATCATAGTAACTGTGTGTCTAAACATCAAGGGGAAAACCCGAGGAATCACCCCCGGTGAATTCCACTCGATGTAATCATCAAGGTGAACGTAGGAGGAATCACCCCCGAGGTTCACACTTGAGGTGTTGCACGACAGAGTCGTATCGGAAGTGGTTCAGGCGGAATCACTCTCGATGACCACGACCAAATAGCTACACTACAGGGTTAACATCAGAAGTGCTGTAGAGGTCTCACCCTCGGCACTCGATAGTAACCTAGCAGTGTCGAGCAACTAAGGGGAAAGTGATGTGCGCTGCCGGGGCCTGGTCTTCGATCCCGTTGATCGGGTCTTCGATGATGAAGCAGGGGCAACAAGGACAAGGTGGGGGTCACTGATGCATCACTAACGAACCTATACTAAGTAGTTTAGGATAAGTAGGTAAGGTAAAAAAGCAGGTTACAAAAGCAGGCTATGCATCATAATAGGAGCAAACAATAACAATAGCAAAATCTAATGCAAGCATGAGAGAATGAAATGGGCGATATCGGGATGATCAAAAGGGGGGGCTTGCCTGGTTGCTCTGGCAAGGAGGGGTCGTCGTCGACGTAGTCGATCACAGGGGCAACATCGGTCTCGGGGTCTACCGGAGAGAAGAGGGAGAAGAAACAGTAAATAGAGAGCAAGCAAGTGCATAACAGGACAACAGGCAAAGCTAGACGTGTTCTAACGCGGTGCTACACGCTACCGGCGAAAGGGGATAACATCCGGGAATGCTTTCCCGAAGTTTGGCACTTTCGGACAGACGAACCGGAGGGGAAAGTTGCATGTTTGCTATGCTAGGGATGTGTGGTGGACGAACGGGTTGCGTATCCGGATTCGTCTCGTCGTTCTGAGCAACTTTCATGTACAAAGTTTTTCCATCCAAGTTACGGATGAATTCCTACGAATTTCCGAAGAATTAAACAGCTATTTGGAAATCCTGAAAATTGGCCAAGACTGAGATTTGTTCAGTTTTTAAAGTTCACTTAGCTGATTTCCAAAGGCTATAACTATGGTTCTTCCCATCCTATGGATTAGTACCTTATATCAATATTGACCATTTCCCTGTGATCTACAAGATGATATCAATTGCATCACTGATAGTGTTGATTTGCTTAAACAAAACTTTGCTTGAAAAGTGCCACTTGTTGTTGATTCCAGAAACTGTTAAATATACGAACATAGGATTTTGTGATTTTCACAGAATTTAATCCATGCCTTATTTGAATTTAGTCCAATGGGATGTTTTGAACCTTTTCAAGTGCATTACCCGCACATATTTATTTTAGCTATGTTAAGCTTTTTTTAGTTGAAGTTTTGAGGCTGTCAAGAGGGCTAGTCAGTGTAATAGTTGCAAAGCTGGCTACTGCTACAGTAACTGAATGTTACTGTAGCAGGGGAGCAGCAGCCGAGCGCAGCGGGCAGAGCAACAGCAAGGAGTAGCAGCGACGGCGCGGCGAGGTCGGCCGAAGGCGGGCGAGGCCGGAGGTGGGCGCGGCCACACACTCAGAGCACACACACACTACATGCACACATCGTGCACACACACACTGCACACACACATCGTGCACACACACTGCACGCACGCACCACACGCACACACACGCACGGTCGCTCGGCCAAGGCCACGTCCATGGCCAGCAGTAGCAGGCTAGCAGCAGCCAACCGCAATGGCTAGCGGCAGCACGTTCCCATGGGGGCGGCCTGGTTAGAGGTGGAGCGAGGGTACGACCACGTGCATTCAGCGTGCACTGGGGCGTGGCTGGTCGAGCAACGGGAGAGGAAGGCTGGGGGCGAGGCCACGGCAAGGAAGGCGCGGGGAGCCCGCGGCCCGGTGCAGGAGTTAATGTGGCGGAGCGCGGCGACCAGCGGCAGAAAGAGCAACGACAGCAGCATCATGGCAACAGCAGAAGGTAGGGGAGGAGCGACGCGGGGGAGGAGCAGCGACGTGCAGCAAGCAACACGACAGTAGGCAAGCAGAGCAACGCAGCAGTGCGGGCGAGCGCGGGGCGTAGACTGGGGGCAGTGACCGCGTGATGACTGCGGCCACGGTCAGAAGCACAGACGGCGCGGACGGCGACCTACGACGGTGAATCGAGGAGGAGGAGAGGACGGACTGGAGCTCACCGAGCGGCCACGGAAAGCCCTTGACGGCTTAGCAGCAGCATGGGTGCTCGAGGTCGCCGGCGAGCGTCGGAGTCAGAGGCGAAAGGAGATGACGGTGATCGGCGGCTGCATGGGCCCTCGGCTCCAACGTAGGACCCCAGGCGACGTGGATGAGGACGGCGGAGCGGACGGACAGGGCCGGTGGCCTCGGGGCCGCTGGTGGCTGCGGAATCGACGGAGGTACGGCGGCGATGGCGTCGGTCTCCTCTCTAGAACGGAGGAGATGGAGAGGGGAGAGGTGGATCTGGGGGAGAGTGGGAGTGGCGGTAGGTGAGGGGGGGATTCGAGGAGGCGGGGACTCGAGGAGGCGGGGAGGCGCGGGGCCTTATCCTCTCGCGGGGGCGTCGCCGGCAAGGTGGTTCGACGGGGACCAGCCTCCTGTTGCGGTCTGAGACCGAGGAACAGGGCGGGGGGAGAGACCGGTGCGAGGGGGGCAACTGGGCTGGCTCGGGTGGGTTAGGTGGCCGGACCAGGTCGGATGGGCTGAAACCCAAGGGGAGGCCGAGGGCTCTCCCACCCCTTCTTCTTTCCTTTTCTTTTTCTTTTTTTGTTTTTCTTTTCCAGCAGCTTTTGCCTTTTCTTTTAGCCATTAATGACTTTGCAAAATTATGCCACTGGCTAAAATAATTCCAAAGAATTATTGTGCAATGCCACAAAAAGAATTGTGAGGCTTTTTTTGAAAAAGGTAGCAATTTTTATAAATTAAAAAGCCATTTAATCTATTGCTTTAGCCACTGCTTTAATTGGTTTAGGCCATTTAAACACCTTGCGAAAATGTTGGTCCACCACCAATATTAACAAATGATTATTTGCCACAAGATGGACATTTTTGATTTCATGTCTAACAAATATGATTTTTTTTACTTTAGATTGGATTTGAATTTGAATGTGATTTGGATCTAGTGAAGATTAGCAACAGTAATGTGATGACATGGCACCATTAACAGGGGATTACTATATCATGACACTGGGGGTGTTACAGTGCGCGTGAGAGAGATGGTTTGTCCGAAACAGAGGCAATGTGTCAATGATATCTCAAACAAAAAACCGTAACATATGCAATGTGTGTGAAACAGAGTCATGGACGTGAGATATCGATAGAATTGAAAACAGGGATGAAGTGTGTGGCTGCGCGATCGATAAAGAGTGCCATCCAATTTGTGTTTGCCCATGTCAAAGATACAGGGCGGCTGGCCTACTGGAATTTGAGAGGGCGGAGGTGCAGTTTTTCTCTGTGGCATGGATACCTACCTACAACATTCTACTATCGGTGTGTGTGTCGGGAGGGGGGGGGGAGGGGGCAGAGGCCGATCAACTATTATATGTGTGTGGAAGGAGAGAGACCTAGCTATGTATTGAGGGAGATCGATCGGGATCCATGGATATGTGTAGCAGAGGAATAAGGTTGGGAGAAAGACAAAGGTAGTGTGTCAGAGGGTTGGTGGTGGAGTGGCGTCTCACAAATGGTGGGATAGGCCTACTAGACAAACGGAGGGTACGAGTGCAATATCAATAAGAGAGGGTGGGGCATATCTGTCTGTCTATGCACGTGCGTGTGAGAGACGGTTCAGGAGGTATGCAAGGATGATGAGGGGAGACGATATGGTTGTGGTAAGCATACGTAACTACACAGGAAGATCAACCGTCGTGTGTCCGAGAAAGGGAGAGACATAACTAGCAAGGTAAGTGTATCGGTGCATTGGGAAAATGAATAATAGTCGACCAGGCTATATGTACGGAGATCGGTACATATACGTGCATGCATGTGTTATAAGCAAATAAGTTCTGGAGAGACAGACAGGGGGAGAGGGGTGCGGCTAGGAGGTGGTGCGAGAGGCCTACCATGTCGAGGGGGATGAGTGTGCGAGTATGCAATCAATGAAAAGAGGGCGGGAGTGTGCACCTGCGTGGAACCGTATTGGACATAGGGGGTGATGTAGGGCGGATCCCTATGGGGCCGATCTTTCACGTTTGGAGTGGATCCTACGGGGAAACACAATGAACGAGCGGAAGAACACGAGGAAGAACACTAAGAGGAACAAGAGAAACTCACTAAACCGACAAGTAATCGATCACACAAGGGCTAGATCATCGAACACATTAGGTAGCACAAGATTCAAAATCAACAAAGGAAAGATACAAAGGTAGCCGTTCTTCTTCGAGATGAGGTCTAGAATCCACGAGGGGATCTTCCCCTAAAGGGGTCTTGAATCCAAGTGGATCTTCTCCGAAGAGGCCGTGGTCTCTCACGAGGAGGAGATCCGATGGATGAGCGAGGCTCTATCTCACATATGAGCTAAATCAATGCTAACCTTAACTAGGAGGAGGGGGACGAGTATATATAGTCTAGGTGAATGAAAGGGTAAGTGGCGTCGGCCCAACACACGGGCGGACGCACAGGCGTCGGACGTCTGGCAGGTACCGGACGTCCGGTGGCTCGCGAGGGTCCGGTCGTCCGGTGCATGTCGGACGTCCGGCGTTTTGGCTCTGGACTGGAGGGGTCAGATGTCCGGTCGGCGTCGGTCGTTCGGGCGCTGGTGAGTGTCGGACGTCCGGAGTCTAGCGGTCGTCCGGGCGCTGTAGGTTGCCTCGGCTGCGGTCGATCTGGCTGGTGGAGTCTCCAGGCGTCGGGCGTCTGGAGATCGTCGGTCGTCCGGTGGCTGTCGGACGTCCGAGCGCTGTAGCTTCCCAGCAGCTCTTCCTCTTGTTCCTCGCGCTTGGTGTTCTCGCCGTCTTGTCCAATGCTCGTAGCTATTCCATGGCCTTCCTCTTGGTTCCTGGACATGCATAGCACACACGTTTGAGGTAGTAGCCATGTCTCACATGTGGAAATTGACGATTCGGAGAGGAGCGAGTTCACCTTGTGTCCAATGGCGTATGTTCGAGGTCTCGTCATATGTCCTCTTGGGGTTTGGAGAGTAGTCGGAGTGTACATGGGGATGAACGTGGGATGCTCCGCATCATCTCCCCCCCCCTTGGGAAAGATCCGACCTCGGATCGTGATCCTCATCACAATGGAAACGGTTGTCATAGACGGACTTGTAGTTGGAAGAAGTTGAAGACATGGTGCAATCCAAGTAGTCCAAGGTGTCGCCCGAGTGGTAGACATGCAAAAAGAGCAAACACAAGCAACACTCGGAAATACAATGGTTATTGCACACAAAGTGTCCATCATGTAAGAATGAGTCCGTGCGGCAAGATTGGTCGTGACAAAGCGCATGAAGCTTATCAAGATGATCTAGAATGAGATGGAAAGCATTCATGGGAGGATATGCAATCATTGTGCACACAAATGTGTTGTAAATATGATTAATGCGACCACGGTGCAAAATGATGTCATAGTGAGATGGTTTATCAATAGCATGAATATGGCAATGGATGCTCAACATGTGTATGTTATCATGCAATTGATGGTGGTCAAAATGATCATGATGTATGAATATGCCATCAAGGTAGATCACAACAAATTTGCTAAGGAAGTGAACAAGCTCATATATCATGGATGACATGGAAATAGATGCAACAAGACAAGCATAATGTGAGTCAATCCATGCATGGGGTGCAAACATGTGGTGAGTATGATATGTCCATCGAGCATGACATGTATGAGCACAATCAACAAATATGGAGGTGTTGGTGTACCAAAGCACGATATCGAGGCATGAGTGGAGTTCCGAAGGTGCATCCAATAAGTGCGAGCGCTCCTCAATGTGAAGGTCCATAGAGCCAATCTCCAATGTTTCTCCTCCATCCAATAGATGTAATATGTAGACAACAAGAAGGAAAAAACAATGAAAGAGTGACCCATCCAATATGCATATTGGAGGATGGCTCAAAGAGACGGAGGTCACCTTTAGGAGTTTCTCAAGGATGATGGAGTCGCACATCTTGTATGCCTTCACATAACCAATATATCTCGTGGTGGTACCGCCTTGTAAATCCTTCAAAATGAAAGAACATGACAAACACTTGGAAAAACAAATGAGGTTAGCGAAATGGCAAAACCAATCATTCGTGTGGTAAGATACCCAACAAGTGTATGTATCATGCTCATCATAAGAAATGACAAGGGAGTATTGCATAGTATGGAGGCATATGATGCGAGAACAACCAAATGATATAGGCTCAATCAAACAAGCATGCATCACAAGTAAAGTGTCAAAGTCTCCAAGATCGATAAGCATAGTATGGTTGCACTCAATACAAGTGGATATGAAAGAGGCAACTAATGGACACAAGAGACAATGATCAAGATATATCATGTGAGAGGCATGAGCATATATGTCATCAACCCAAGAAAGCGAGTAAGAGTGAAACATGGGTCATGCAACCAAGCAAGCAATCCTAGAAATCAAGTCAAGCAAGCTAGTAGTGCGAAGATGCAACATAGTAGAAGGAATCATGGCAAGCATGTCATGTCTGCAAATAGTGGGCATGAATAATTCACATGTCATAGCACAAGCATGAAAGCAAGATGATGCGGAGCATCCTATGGACATCACCATGTCAAGAGTCCATTTGGCAAGTGACACATGCAACATCTACTTCATGCATACAAAGGTGAATCATCTCCTTTACACGTGTTCACTTGTACCCTTCGAGGATGGTATACTACTTGACCCCTCTCTCGTGTGCCTACTTAGGTGTGAGCGGAGCTACACATTCATCATGGAGGGGTCCAAGCACAAGAGAACAACTACACCATCCAAGACGGAAGCCTGGAAGCGGAGAAGGAAGCGCCAAGAAGAAGGCAGCAGCTCGCAGGCGACCCCGTCCGCACGGGCCCCTCCGACCCCGTGCCCACGGGCCTCCTAGGCCGGCGGTCCTAAAGACCCCGTGCGCACGGGCATGTACCGTGCCCACGGGACCCCCGTGTCCATGGGCCTCCCGAACCCCGTGCGCACGGGCTCATGCGTCAGGTCTCTGGATACCCCGTGCGCACGGGCTCCACTTACCCCGTGCACACGGGGCCCCCTGTGCGTGGCCGTTGGGCTTGGCCCTTGTATCCCCATCTCGCCCCTATTTACCCCTTCATCCCTGGGACCTATATATACTCCCCTTCCTCCTCCATTTAGACTTAGCTAAGATTAGATCTAAACACTAGAGCTTAGCTCATGTACCTCCCCTTGTGGGATTCCTCTTGAGAGAGAGACACTCCATTGGAGTTCAAGGCTTCCATTGGAGAAGATCCCTAGTGGATGAAGACCCCCTTGAGGGAAGGATCTATCTAGATCATCAAGCCCTCATCTCCTTCATAGGATTTGGGATGAACTCTACCATGTATCTTATTTGCATTTGATTGTTCGTGTACCTTGTGGATCTTGTGTGTTTGATTGTCTAGTGGATGTGTGATTTGACTTGTTCTTGAGTGTTCCTCTTCTTTTCCCTCATTTGTTCATCTTGTTCTTGGGGATTCCCCCTCCAATTCGTGAAAGATCTCCTCATAGGGTTTCACCCTACATCATCTTGGTATCATGAGCCATGGTTTCTCACGAAATTGGAGCCCCCCTCTTTGTTTTCTAGCCTAATTTTGCTTGTTCTTGCCCAGTTTCGAAAATTCCCCACAAAAAGAGCCATACCAATTTTTTTTGTGATTTGAAGTTTTTGTGAGTTTTTGTTGATTTTGATCCATGGATATGATGTATAGCAAGTAGATATACCCCCTCTTGCGTCCCCATACCACAATTTTTTCTTTCCCCTTCGAATTTGACAAGAAAATTGCAAAATTTCCGCCTACCCCGTGCCCACGGGCTCCCCACCCCGTGCCCACGGCCCCCCGCGAAGTACCTGGAGACGCCGTGTCCTCGGTACGTGTACCGTGCACACGGGACCCCATGTCCACGGGCCCTGGACACTGTGCGCACGACCCCCTACAGCAGCCGCCCGGATGTCACCATTTTGGCCGTAACTTTCGCATCCGAACTCCGATTTGGGTGTTCTTTGGCTCATTGAAAAGCTAGCGACGTGCCCGAGGTGCTCATCTTGGTTTTACCACCATTTGACTTCATCAAATTTTGTCCATTTTACATCTCTTGCATCGGCCCTCCGCCATAACTTTCGCACCACCACATAAAACTTCCGCAAACTAACCCATTTTGGTTCCTTTGGTATTTGTGGTTGTTTGAGTTGTGATTTGAGTCTCCTAAGGTGTTTCGGCTACTTAGGGACGGTTGCATCTTCATCCACCATCGGTGACTTGTATCGGTCCATCGACTACATCCACCACGAGCTTCCACATCGACGATGACCATCCATCCTTTGAGACCATCTTCAACTGGAAGCAAGGCCAGTTACCCCCGACTTTGTGAAAGGTTAAATGTGACGAAGGTATCCATTCCGTCATAAACTTCTCCTTCCTTGCCATTACATCTTGATAGCCCCACCATCTTTGCGAATACCTTCATACCCATTGAGACTAGCTATCCGAGTATTGCCGGGCTTAGCGAAAACTTGTGCACCATAGTGATACAATATCATATTGTTGCATCATTAGATATATCATAGTGTGCCATTGTTTACTCCTGTGCATATCTTGTGATACTTGTCCCATATTTGTGGTTGAGGCTCATCAAGCATAGTGGAAAGGAAGAGGAAAGTCAAAACAAAAAGAAAAAAAAGAAAAGCTTTTAAGCAAGAAAGAGAATGATCATAAGCTTATAAGCAAAGAGTTGAGCATGAAAAGAGATACTTGTGCATGAGGATACATGGAATAGGAAATATTCTTGTTGCATACATATAGGTTGGTGCCAAGTAGTGAATCGTGCCCAAGTGTGCAATCAAGCTAGTGCTCTCCTAGTGTTTGTGCAACACGATCTTCGTCTTCATTAGGCAATTTTGTATTTCTCATCCCTATAGTTGCACAAGCCCCATTATCCCACCGTGTGTGTTTTTTTATTGCCCTCCTCTATATTTGTGATCACTTGCTTTGCATTTTGAGTCCTTTGGATTTATTTCAACATTTACAATATCTTGGACTTCAATTTTCATGAAATTTGTGCCACTTGTCCTAACCAAGCCACTCGATAAGCTTTACTTTGTAGGTGTGAGTGAACAAGTCCGGTACCAATTCCACTATTCTTTCATTTCACATTGAGTGATACAAGATACATCCTCAACTTTGGGAAAAGGTAGCTTGGTATTGTTTATCTCATTTCCTACTCACCTTTGCTCGAGTCTTGTGATGGATAGGCAAAGCACATCATCTCCGGTCTACAACAACGACGACGAGTTCGATGCTATGAAGAACTTCATCGACGCCAAGATGGACAAGCACATGGAGGAGCTCAAGGCCCTCATCAAGAACCGCAAGCGATCTTCCTCATCTTCGAGAAGACGCTCAAGTGCAAAGACTCCCGAGCTACCATCTCCAGCAAGTACACACAAGCATCGACATTGACATGACCATGAAGAGCGAGCTTTAGGACACGTGTTGGCTGCTCTGCCAACCCCGTGCACACGGCCTCTTGCACCCCCGTGCACATGGGCTATACAGAGCCGCGACATCAACTACAAGGCTGCGACTTCTTCAACACCTTTGGCATCTTCGCCAAGTGACTTCAAGGCATATTTGCCTTCGGACGTACGGCATCTTCGCCTACTCCACGATCTCAAGTCCACTACTTCGAGCTACAACGACTTCAACATCGCCGACGAGATTCCATTCTTTGGGACTAATGACCCCGATGAATACCCCGAATAGGAGTGCAAGATGGACGACTACCTCAAGCTACATCAAGTACCCTCCAAAGTCCAAGTGAAGTGCGCCACAAGTACCTTCCATGACTATGCGTTGATTTGGTGGCTTCACTCACCTTCGAGGAGCTTCGACATGAGTTGGTCCAACACGAAGAAAGCGATGAGGCGAGAATTTGTGCCTTCCACCTACACGGGACATCTTCAACGCCAATTGGAGAACACCATACAAGTATCCAAGTCCCTCGACGAGGACTTCAAGAACATGAAGGAAGCCTTGCGACCTGCCGGCGTGGATGACCCCATTTGGATGAAGTTCTACTTCATGATGGGATTGAACAACGACATCTCCAAGACTATCTTCCTCGAGAACTACAAGTCCCTCGACGACAACTACTTTGGTGCTCTCAAGGCGGAGCAAGAACTCAAGAAGGCCATGTCTAATCGACCCCGAGCTCACTTCGCAACGACCATGCTACAAGATGGCGAGAGTGATGATGTGCCATCTTCAGCCTTCATCCATGACGAGAGTGATGATGTGCCATCTTCGGCCTTCATCCACGGCGACGACTACGAGATGGTTGAGCATGGGATTCTCCCTTTGACCACGGCGATGTATGATGACTTGAGTGACTTTTTCCAACATATTGAGAGTGAGAGTGACTTCACCACTAGCCCCATATATGATGAGCTGCCCCAATTCCCATGTGAGGAGAGCCACCACCACCACCACTTGAGTGATGTGAGTGCCTCCACCATATGCGACATTGAGTGCACCTACCTTGACGGAGTGAGTGAGCCACCGCCACATAGAGAGAGTGAGATAGTTGATGAGGCATATGAGGCCATTTCGGTTTCTAACAACTTAACCTCTACCTCTCTTGTGTCTTCTCATTTGGTGCTAGGTCCCATATATGATGACGCGCCGATCCTCGACGACTTTGTCCTCCCTTTGGACATGACGATGGCCATGGTGGACTATGATGCACCACCCACATGGTTCCATCACGATGAAGATGAACACGATTTGGTCTTCCCCACCTCACCTACACCACTTGAGTGGAACGACAAAGGTAACATAGGTAAAGGTGATGCTTTTGTCCCACTAGTGGACATTCTTGACATTGATTGCTTGCATGATGTTGATCCACCTATTACCATGCTTCATTCTAGTATGATTTCCCCATGCGATGATTTGCCCATTTATGATGAGTTTGATGATTGCCATGAGGAGTCTAGTAGTTGTGATGCCATGTTACATAGGATTTCTTGTGATAATTCTCTTGGTCACATCATGTTTGATGATCCGCTTGACTTGTCATATGCTATGCATGAGCTCTCCCGTATGTCATATTTGCAATCTCATTGTAGTGACTATGCATATGCCATTAAAATAAACCCAATTTGCACATATGGCATAGATGACAAGCCCATGGTTATTGGCATTTGTTTTTCTTGTGATGATATTGATATGCTCCCTTTGCATCAATTATCTAATATGCCATGCCATGACCACCTAGCTTCGAACATGCATTGTTTGCCATGTTGTCCATTTTCTCCATATTATGCTTTTGATATTGCTCATGAGAAGACCCCCCATAGTTTCCTCATACCCATTAGGAGATTTTGATCCATCCTATGATTTGCATGATTTCCATGATTGTGTGCACCATATGCTCCCCATGAATAAACATTCTTTTGATGTGCCATATACTTGTTTGCTCAATTTGTGTCCCCATCGTGTCATACATAACAACTATTCTTTCATGATGGATGACATGTTCATATACCATGCCTCAAATTTCTTTGAGCATTGCTTATCTTGTGCTAACTCACACGTGCACATACACATCATGATGGATGATGTGTACATTTACCACACACACACAATTTCTTTCATTTGTGTCTCTTTTGTGTAGGTACCCATGAATACTTGTCAACCTCGCAATCCCACGAGTTGACAAAACGAGCTCTAGAGAGCAACGATGATTTGGGATTACGTGGATTTTCATTCCCACCGCTCCCTGTGCGCAAGGACTTCGCGCATCTCTTCTACATGGCCCTCACATGGTTATGGGTTATATATCACTTCTTCCTTTATGCCCATATTGCCATGTTCATTTTGCATGATATGCTCATTCCTATGCATTTGTCATGCATTGGTGACCCATGCTTCGCATTACACATGATGATTGATTCTAGTACTTGTATGTGTATTTGCAAGCTTGGTGGAGACATTGCTTGTTATTGCCATGTTCCATTTGCGACCCATACCTATGATGATACTATGATCTTGCTATGTGTTCATGCTAGCAACATGTCATATGCATTGTCTATGCCTCTTATTTGCTCACATGACATGATTGCCATGATTTCCTCTAGTATGTTGCATCTTCACACTACTAGCTTGCATGACTTGATTCCTATGATTGCTTGCTTTGTTGCATCACCAATGCTTCATACTTACTTATTTCATGCGGTTGATGACAACCATCTACATGTTTGTCACATGATTGACTTGATTGCCTCACACATGTTGAACAATTGCTCTTTACTTTGTGTTGAGTGCCACAATATCTTCACTACACCCTATGCACATTATGCTTGGATTGTCTTGCACTTGCCCCATGTGTTTAGACATTTCACTATAGTTGGTGTTGTGAATGACTCTTATGCCTACCATAGACCGTTCATTGAGCACTTTATGCATGCTTGCTATGACCTTGAAGTAGATGCTTGTTTACTTATCACATATATTTGCATCTCTACCTACCATTTGCATGCTTGTTCCCATGATGTACTTGATTGTGCTCAATTTATATGCTCAAATGCCATGCCACACTTCTTTGTCAAACCATATGCTATGCTGGATGACAACACTTGTTGGGTGGATCACCTCTTGAATGCTTGGTTTTGCTCTTACGACAACCACATTTGTTTTTCCAAGTGCTTGTTATCTTTGCTCCTTTTGAAGGAATTACAAGATGGTGCGACATTAGAGAGTGCCCATTTGGAACTACAAAATGATGAATGCTTGGTGATCGTCCACTTCTACACGATGCCATCATCTCTTTCCCATGGTGATTTGGATTTCTATCCGAGGTTGGATCTTTCCCAAAAGGGAGGGGATGATGCGGAGCATCCTATGGACATCACCATGTCAAGAGTCCATTTGGCAAGTGACACGTGCCACATCTACTTCATGCATACAAAGGTGAATCATCTCCTTTACACGTGTTCACTTGTACCCTTCGAGGATGGTATACTACTTGACCCCTCTCTCGTGTGCATACTTAGGTGTGAGCGGAGCTACACATTCATCATGGAGGAATCCAAGCGCAAGAGAACAACTACACCATCCAAGATGGAAGCCTGGAAGCAGAGAAGGAAGCGCCAAGAAGAAGGCAGCAGCTCCCAGGCGACCGCGTGCGCACGGGCCCCTCCTACCCCATGCCCACGGGCCTCCCAGGCTGGCGGTCCTGAAGACCCCGCGCGCACGGGCATGTACCATGCCCACGGGACCCCCGTGTCCACGGGCCTCCTGAACCCTGTGCGCACGGGCTCATGCGTCCGGTCTCTAGATACCCCGTGCGCACGGGCTCCACTTACCCCATGCACACGGGGCCCCCTGTGCGTGGCTGTTGGGCTTGGCCCTTGTATCCCCATCTCGCCCCTATTTACGCCTTCATCCCTTGGACCTATATATACTCCCCTTCCTCCTACATTTAGACTTAGCTAAGATTAGATCTAAACACTAGAGCTTAGCTCATGTACCTCCCCTTGTGGGATTCCTCTTGAGAGAGAGACACTCCATTGGAGTTCAAGGCCTCCATTGGAGAAGATCCCTAGTGGATGAAGACCCCCTTGAGGGAAGGATCTATCTAGATCATCAAGCCCTCATCTCCTTCATAGGATTTGGGATGAACTCTACCATGTATCTTATTTCCCTTTGATTGTTCGTGTACCTTGTTGATCTTGTGTGTTTGATTGTCTAGTGGATGTGTGATTTGACTTGTTCTTGAGTGTTCCTCTTGTTTTCCCTCTTTTGTTCATCTTGTTCTTGGGGATTCCCCCTCCAATTCATGAAAGAACTCCCCATAGGGTTCCACCCTACATCACAAGATATGAGAAAAATATCATCAATGTGTTGGCGAGAGGCCATATGCAAATAGCAATGGGGTATCATGACTCTCCCAACACAACAAGCATCAATAGCATGGGGCACATGATAAACATGGCAATAGCAACAAGGATCTCCACCAAGCATGCAAATACACATAGGAATATCATAATGGTGCATCATGGGTAAATGCAAGCAAGGGTCACAATTGCATGGCAAAGGCATAGAAGCAAAAATAACATGCCAAGTGAACACGATAGTATGGGCATAAGGTGACAAGTGGTAAATAGCCCATAGCCGTGTGAGAGCCAAGTAGAAGAGGTGCGCGTAGTCCTTGCGCGAAGGGGACGGTGGTAAGGATAGTCCACGGGATCCCAAAGCATCGTTTCTCTCAAGAGCTCGTTTCGTCAACTCTTGGGATTGAGAGGTTGACGAGTATACATGAGTACCTACACAAAACAAAGGCAAAGGAAAAATTGTGTGTGTGTGGTATATGTACACATCATCCATCATGATGCGCACGAGCATGTGTCGGTTAGCACAAAATATCCAATGCTCAAATAAATGAGATGTGTGATATAGAAACATGTCATCCATCATGAGAGGTTTGTTATTATGTATAGCATAATGGAGACTCAAATTGTGTAATGCATCACGAGTAATATCTAGAGCATTGTTATTCATGGAATGCATAAGGTGCACGCAATCATGGGAATCATGCAAAGTATGAAATGCATCAAGATCTCCTAATATGTATGAGGAAACTATGGGGGTCTCCTCATGAGCAAGAGAAGAAACATCACGTGGAGAATATTGACAACATCCAAAACAAAGCATATTTGGAACAATGTGATCATGGCATGGTATAGGAGATGAATTGCGCAAATCATGTAAAGGAAGCATGGCAATATCATCACATGAGAAGCAAAAGCCAATGACCATCACCTCGTCATCTATGCATAAGTGCAAATGGGATTGATTTTAATGGGGCATGCATAGTTACTATGTTGAGATTGTAATGATACAATATGGGAGATCTCACTCATAGCATATGACAAGTTCAATGGGTTGTCAAACATGAAGTGACCAATAGAATTTCCACAAGATATCCTATGAAGCATAGCATCACAACTAGGCAACTCAACATGCTCATCATCATATTCATCATAAATAGGTAAGTCATGGCATGAAGAAGTCTCACTAGCATGAAGCATGGTAATAGGTGGGTCAGCATCATGGGAGCAATTGATGTCAAGATAGTCCACTAGTGGGACAAGAGAAGCACCATCACCTATGTTACCGTTGGATCGTCGCTCATGTGCTGTAGGTGAGGTGTTGAAGATCGTCTCGTTGTCATCTTCATCTTGATGGAACCATGTGGGGGGTGCATCATCGTCCACCATGGCCATCATTTTGTCCATTGGAGGGATGGACTCATCGAGGATAGGCATGTCGTCTATCACCAAAGAAGAGAACACACTAGGAGTAGAGGTTAAGTCGTTAGAAATCATAGTGGCCTCACATGCCGTGTCAACTACCTCACTCACTACGTGTTGTGGCGCACTCACTCTCTCAAGGATGCACTCACTCATATGGTTGGTGGAGTCACTCAAATGGCGCTCAACCTCACATAGGATGTGTGGCATGCTCTCATGTGTGGGGCTAGTGGTGGTCACACTCATCCTCTCACAGGAAATGCTCTCAATGTCACGTATGGTGGAGTCACTCATGTCACTCATGTGGTGGTGGCTCTCCTCACATGGCACTTGGGGAATCTCGACATATGTGGGTGTCGGAGAGATGTAGGTGCAAATGTCTCCATGCTCAACTCCTATCGCTGTGGTCGAAGGGGATGGCCCTTGCTCGACCTTCTTGTCGCCGTCTTGTTGTTGGAGGCCCATATCATGTGGCACCTCGTAGCTCGTCTCCATGACCGAAGGGAGTTTCCAGGGCTCGGCCATCTTCCTTGAGGGGCTTCCGAAGATGGAAGTGTCGCCCTCGCTCGTAGGTAGTCGCCTTTGACTTGATGAAGTTGTTGTAGGCGTACTCGTGGGAAGTAGGCGAAGATGTCGTACGTACAAAGGCGAAGATGCCTTGAGAACACTTGGCGAAGATGCCGAAGTGGTTGATGTAGCCGTAGCGCCGTCTTGGTGGTGGTCGTCTCGCGGTCTTCTCTTTTTCTCATGAAGCTTGGACTTGGCGTGAAGTAGGGCTTGTTGGGACTTGTGCATTTGCGCTTGTGGAGCATCTTCATGATGATGATGTCGTTGTCGTGTTTGAGCTTGTAGTAGATGTCGTTCATTGTCGTCGTGCACATGTTGATTGGAGGTGACTTGCCTTTCATGACGATGTTGATCACGAACGTGATGGTGGTCGCCATGTAGATGTGGACGAGGACGATTTGCACTTGCATCGTTTTTGCGCTCCGAAGACTTGTGGCTTGAATGTCGCTGCCTTGAAGATGACGAAGGGGAAGAAGACTTGATCAAAGCTCTAATATCCTCCATCCTTGCATCTTGATCCTCTTTATGTGCAGAAAGCTTCTTGTCGATGTAGTCCCTTTTCCTTGCTTCGGAGTGACGAATGTCGATGGAGATGTTCTCGATGCGCTCTCGCAATCTTGATTGTGCGCCTTGCATTTGTCGTTCTAGATCGAAGATGGACGCTTTGGAGATGTAGTTGTTCATGCCGTCGTTCTTGTCGTAGACCAGAGAGGGAATGCCTTGCCTATCCATCACAAGACTCGAGCAAATATGAGTGGGAGAAAGAGAAGAACTTATACCAATGTACCTTGACCAATGTTGACGATGAATCAAGTTCACTCAAATGCGGACAATGAAATAGCACTATTGGTACCAATCCTTGTCGGTTCTCACACCTACACAAGTAAGGCTTTGGGTGGAGCTCGGTGAGGATAGTGGCACAAAAATTTGATGCAAAATGTTAGCAAGAGTCAATAATGTTGAAAGAGACTCAAAAATTCGCAAGTGAAACAAATGGACCAATAGCAAAGAATGGCACATGGAAACACACACACGGATAGATAAATGGGGTCGTGCAACCAAGGAGTGAGCACAAAATCCACGGAAAATGCTTGTGTTGCACAATTCAAGAGAGAGCTAGCACGATTGCTCGATAGGCGGATACGACACTTGTGCACAACCTATAAGATGCAAAATGGATAAACTTTCTATCCCAAGTATGCTATGTATGTATGGTTCCCGGTGTTTCTGTCAAGATGATCCAAGATGACCGGATATGACAATCTTATGTGCAATGTGGTATGATGCTATGGCACTTGCTTACAAACTTCTTTGCTCTTTCTCTTTTGCTTAAAAGCTTTATTTCTTCTCTTTTTTATGGCCAATTTTGCACAATGCACGAACCAAGATAGCAATTGTGTATATGCGGGAACAAACTTGTGACACGAGATATGATACCAATATATGCACCACGATGATATGGTATGTATGATATGGGAAGTATGATCACTAAGTGCACAAGTAACGTTGTCGGCAATACTCAAATGGCTAGTCTCGATAGGCAAGTAACGCAAAATGGGCTAGGGGTTAACAATGCAATGGCAAGGGGAATATACAATGGTGTCGTCGAGGTTACCGTCCTTTGCGATGATGAGTGGTGGTATTCTTGATGTAGATACCAAGAAGATGGAGACTCGTCCCTAAGTAGCCGAAACACCTTAGGAAACGGAAAAACCGCGAACTCAAAATCTCAAGGACAAAAGTCAAATGGTGGTAGCGGAAAGCGGTGGCGGTTTTGCACTAGGCAATGCGGAAGTGGGATGATGGGTTATGCGAGTCAATGTTGAAGTTGCCGTCCCTAAGTAGCCGAAACACCTTAGGAGACACAAGCCACAACTCAAACAAGCTCAAACAAAAATTGTGTTAACTTTGGGTGGTCAGAAGTTTATGGTGGGTAAGCCTATGCGGAAGTGGTGGTGGTGGTTGATGAAGAAGCAATCGTCCCTAAGTAGCTGAAACACCTTAGGAGACTCGAATCGCTACTCAAGCAACCACTAGTGCTATGGTGAACAAAATTGGTTAGGTTGCGAAAGACGGTAGTGGCTATGCGGACGATATGGTGGTGGCCGTAGGCAAAGATGCCAATATTCACAAAATTTGATGGAGTCAAATGATGTTGGTGGTATTTTTGTGGAAAGGGGGATGTCAAGAGCTTCAAAACGAGCTAAAGAACGTTAAAATCAGAGTTCGGATGAATTAGTTATGGCCGAAACAAGAATCAGCCGAAGTGGGAATCTACAGGTTACGCACGTCCGTAAAGGTCGGATGTCCGGGGCGTCGGACGTCCGGGAAAGTCGGAAATCCGTAAATTTGGCTCGGGTTAGGTATACCGGTCTTCCGGAAAGGTCGGACGTCCGGTCGTTCCTTGGGCTCCGGACGTCCGTAAAACTCCAGTCGTCCGGTGGGTCGGGGTCAACACGAGATGCGAGTTTGGGGCGCGATTTTGAGCGGAAAATGGAGATTTCGGGGTCAAAATTGAAGAGATTTTGTGGATGAAAGATGGGGAAACTTGGGGAAATGCTAGATCCACTTGAAACCAAACAAATCCATGGATCAAAATCAACAAAACATCATCAAACCAACAAACCACAAAAAAATTTGGGGGCTATTTTTGGTGGGGATTTTCAGATTTAGGATGAAATCAACAAAATCAAGCTAGAAAACAAGGGGTAGGGGCTCCAAAAACGTGATCAATGTGGCTCATGATACCAAGATGATGTAGGGCGGATCCCTATGGGGCCGATCTTTCACGTTTGGAGTGGAGCCTACAGGGAAACACGATGAACGAGCGGAAGAACACGAGGAAGAACACGGAGAGGAACAAGAGAAACTCACTAAACCGACAAGTAATCGATCACACAAGGGCTAGATCACCGAACACATAAGGTAGCACAAGATTCAAAATCAACAAAGGAAAGATAAAAAGGTAGCCGTTCTTCTCCGAGAGGAGGTCTTGAATCCACGAGGCGATCTTCCCATAAAGGGGTCTTGAATCCAAGTGGATCTTCTCCGAAGAGGCAGCGGTCTCTCACGAGGAGGAGATCTGATGGATGAGCGAGGCTCTATCTCACATATGAGCTAAATCAATGCTAACCTTAATTAGGAGGAGGGGGACGAGTATATATAGTCTAGGTGAATGAAAGGGTAAGTGGCGTCGGCCCAACACACGGGCGGACGCACAGGCGTCGGACGTCCCACAGGTACCGGACGTCCGGTGGCTCGCGAGGGTCCTGTCGTCCGGTGCATGTCGGACGTCCGGCGTTTTGGCTCTGGACCAGAGGGGTCGGACGTCCGGCGGCGTCGGTCGTCCAGGCGCTGGTGAGTGTAGGACGTCCGGAGTCTAGCGGTCGTCCGGGCGCTCTAGCGTTGCCTCGGCTGCGGTCGATCTAGCTGGTGGAGTCTCCAGGCGTCGGACGTCCGCAGATCGTCGGTCGTCCGGTGGCTATCGGACGTTCGAGCGCTGTAGCTTCCCAGCAGCTCTTCCTCTTGTTCCTCGCGCTTTGTGTCCTCGTCGTCTTGTCCAATGCTCGTAGCTGTTCCATGGCCTTCCTCTTGGTTCCTGGACATGCATAGCACACACCTTTGAGGTAGTAGCCATGTCTCACATGTGGAAAGTGACGATTCGGAGAGGAGCGAGTTCACCTTGTGTCCAATGGCGTATGTTCGAGGTCTCGTCATATGTCCTCTTGGGGTTTGGAGAGTAGTCGGAGTGTACATGGGGATGAACATGGGATGCTCCGCATCAGGGGGCATGGAAGGTGAGAAGAAAAGAGGGGAAGTATATATGTGTCTGTGGTAGGCACACTTGGCTAGATAGGTATATTGATTGGTGTGTGCCGGGAAGGAGCCAGGGGGCCTACACACATCTCGGGTGAATGACCTATAGAGAAATAATGAATGTGCGCGATGGAGGGGACGCTGAGGGAGGGTGAGAGGGGGGCGGGCGTGTGCATGCATGATAGAAAGTTAGCGCTAGCTAGCTACAAATAGAAGAGGATCGTGAACGTGTAAAAGACGAACAAAGATCATAATGCATTATAAAAAGTGGATACGGGTACATGAAGAAGATATCATAATGTAGAACATTGATTATAATTTGGGCTAATGTGTGGCTTTTGCAGGTCAGGGCTAAATACTTGTCATAATGTAGGGGGCGGGGCACTATACTTTGTGTGATAAACACGGTGTACGTATGGAACATGGTTTAGATTAGGAATATATAGTTAGTACATCAAATGTACTATTATTTGGAATCAACATCAAGTGTATTCAAAACATATAATTCGAGTTCATATAGTACACATAGTTCATATCTATCTCTATAGTAATCATGTGGTGTGTTATTAAGGTAATACGCGATTGATGGTTGAAGTTGGCAAAAGTCACGATTGTAGATTCTTATTGAAATAGATAAACTAATTTAAATTCAGTTCGAATTGCAGAGGTAGTATAGACATTTGGAATGCACTAAAATGTTGGTATGAGTAGGTTACATGCATTATACAGGCAATGAAAAAATTTAATTGGACATGACATGTATTCTTACTCCCTCCTTCCATCTATATAGGGCATAATGTGTTTTTAAGACCGCCTTTGACTATTGACAAGATTAATAGTACATGACATGCACAATGTGAAAATTATATCATTGAAAGCTCCTTTCACACACGAATTTAACGATGTGCTTTGTGTAAGTTGCATGTCATATATTATTGCTCTAATATTAGGTCAAAGTTAGCATCGAAAAACGCATTAGAACCTATATAGATGGAAGGAGGGAGTAGCTTTGAATAACATTTGTATAGTATAACGGGACAATTCTCTCTTTTTGTGTGGTCTGAGTAGTTTTATTTTTTTACTTTTTTGGTTGAGGGAAGTGCGAATTGATTTGGTACGTACAAGTACAATATCACACGTTAGGCTTGTCCCTAAAATTCAACCCGTGCATTATTATATCCCGAAAATTCAGATATCGTGCTCCCAAAACTAGCGCCTTCACAACCCGCGCCTTGCTATCCCGAAATTACAATGCGCGCGAAAACTCCCTCCAGCTGCCAAATCCCGAGATGTGAAATCCCCCTTCTAACCCTGAGCCGAAAGGGCCACTACTTCAAATCGGTGGGGGTACTTTTGTAACACACCCTACATCTTGGACGAGCGCGTCCCTAAGTCATGATTCGCCCCCTCCCATCGCCTCCTTTTCGCCATTCGAAATCCCAGGCTGCCATAACCTCTCCGCTCCAGCTGTGAATCCCCACCCTCCTTTGTCCGCCACCTCACCGCTGCCTAGCCGGAGCCTCTTCCCCGACGATGTTGTCCACCGCAACAGCTTGACATCCCTCGTCCACCTCCCTGGATGAGGATCCGTCATCCATCTCATGGCCCGCCGGTTCAGCCGCCCCGTCCTCCACCTCCAAGGAGCTGCCCCGACGATCGCCTCGTCTATCGCGGATGCTCCATCCCCACAGCGCTGCATTAACATGCTCCACCGAAACCGCAACATCCTCACCGACTCCTCGGATGAAGCCGAGGCCTACTCGGCGCCACCAAAGATGTTGTACACTCATCGCATCGCACCTTCTCCTTAATGACGGTGCTCCATCCCGCACCCCTATGGAGTGGCTACCTTGAAGCCCGCACCGCGGGCGAGATCTCCACGTCGGCTCTCCCCTCGTGCGAGGCCCCTTCGGCGGCGGCGGCCATACCAGCCGGATATGCTGCTGCTTCGGCTCTCGCTCGCTCGCTCACTCGCACAGCTGCTGCTGCTCCGGCTCTCGCTCACTCACTCGCGCTGCTGCTGCTGCTCCCCCCTCGCTTGTGATTCTGCGCTGCTCCGATTTAGCTACAGTTCAGTCGACTGAATCGACTTCTGAGTCAGTCGATTTTCAGGGGGTGGGGGGCTTGCCGGAGGTAAGGAAGAACCACCAACAACGAGGAGGGGGTTAACCGAAGAGGTACCCCACTATCTATCTTACGGTTAAGGGTGGGGGCGGGGGGCCTAGAGGGCTAGCCGGGGCGGCGTGGCGGCAGCGGACCGGTGATGGGGAGTTGTTTTGGGGCGGTTCGGCCGTGCTGGGGCCGGCGGTTCGGCCGGTGGTGGCTGGCGACTCAGGGGGGTGTAGGTTGAAGATGAACTGAATGCCCTCCCTAAACTACATGTCAAGTGCCTCTCTGCTACCATTGCGTTCAGTTTCGACAGTAACATTCAGATTCCACAGTAAATTTTAGTTTTGACAGTTAAGTTCAGAGTCAACAGTTTTTACCTCATCTATTGTAGTCAGGTGGTTTTTGGTGGTGTAAATTTTACATCTATTTTACATCATCTATTGTAGATGCTATTAGAATCCCACTTGAGATTAACGATGTCTATCTTGTGCTGCTTCAGCCTTGATGTCTTACGGCTCAGCGGAGCTGCTCCAACGACAGAACGATTCATCACAACAGAGCAATGCCTTGGACGGCATCTATAGATTCCTCAGATCTTCCTCCACACCCCTGACATTCAACTTTGCCTCAACTTCTTCAGCTATCAACCCAATGATGCTGAGGTCGACACGGCTACGGCAAAGAGGTTGTACACTTGTCGCATCACTTATTACTCTACATTCATATCTATCCATTAGGGCTATTTTGGTTCAACGAAAAAACATAGAAATAGGTAATTTTCCTATGGAACTCTACTTCAATTATTCATGCATTTTGTTGAAAGGAATGGAGCAAAAAATCCACCTGGACCTACTTTTCAAAGTCCTATGCATGAAAACAAGACCAAGTGCATTATTGGCAGAATAACATTCTAACTATACATGCTTTCATATGGTTTCACTTTATTTTGGCCATGTTTCTTGGCATTCCTCTGCTCTTCCAATTCCTGTGTTTACAAATGCTCTGTTTACCATGTGCATTCCTATCCTATTCCGGTGTTTTTCCTATCCCTGCGATTTTAGAATCATGCAAGACAAATGAGCCCTTATAGAATTATTTCAGTTACAGGTAGGTGTCGAAGGGAACTTTGTGTGGTTTGTCCTGCTCCTTCCGCGACGTCTTCCACATCACGTGAGCTACTCCATGAACAGAAGCATCCACTAAACCAGACATCATGACTCCTAACCGTCTTTCACCGCCTCAGATCTCCTTCCCTACCGCTGGCACCCACCACAGCGGCATCACCATCATCGACTCAACAGATGAACCTAAGGAGTACACGGGTCCAAAAGAGAGGCCGCACTCTTTTGTTTTTGCTTATGTTATGCAGTGCTTAAAATTACATGCTCCTTTATCGTCCTGTTCACCTCTTAGACTCCAAGTCAGGTCTGAATTAATGTTCAAACTTGAGTTCTAAATTAGTTGTGGGGAACATATCGAGGCAGCAATGAATAGTATCCTTGTCTAATATCTGGTTCACCTAGGGTATGCCTATGTTGTTCATCTTGGGGAGGAAACACATAGTGAAGCAATCATCATCTGTCTTTTTAGTAAATTAAAGCAATCATCAGCCTGCTATCATTATTTTTGGATCCATCCACTAGTTGTTACCATCACTCTAAATTTCTGCATGCTCTCCTTACATAATCTCACCATATTTTTTCGTGCGCATGTCAGATATTGTACACAGTCATGTTGAACATGTAGAGAAAACGAGGAGAGTTTTGCGCGGCAATACAATGTCAGGCAGACATCGCTCCATTGTGGGTTCAATGGCAAACCCTCCCCCCTCTCCAGATTGTAATACAGAGGAAGATATCCGTTCTGAGGCGGATTCAGACGCAGCTGACCACTCCTATTTACCACCCAAGTTGTTTGCTCTACCTTGGCATGATGATGTTAGTCATATCATGCATATGTTGCCTTGCAGTGCCTACTTTTGACATCATATATATCATCTGCTTAGTTTAGACATGTTCTGTAATGCCACCTGTTTAGTTTCTATACCATGTCTTTTAGCTAGCAATAATATATGTGAAATGTGTAATGCCATCCTGTTTAACCAGGCATCATATATTTGAATGATATCTTGCCCATCCTTTTCTTCATTACATTTCCATTTGTCGACAATGTTTGTACATTAAACTACTCTTCCTATGAATCAGCCATTTGGGTGGGAGATGGAAAAATCTGGAGTGAAAACAAGGCCTTTAGAGCAGACAGTGCTACCTGTCGAAGCAGATCTCTTGTTGGGTCCTGATAGCTCCTCAGAGATGGATTCAGAGACAAATGACCTGTACTATTCCCCCACCGAGGTGTATGCTCTAACTTGGCACGGTTATACTACTCATATCATGCATATGGTGTCTTGCATTGCATAGTTTAGACATCATATACACAATATTCAACACCATGTTCTTAGTTCAGACATCATATCGAATGCCCTCTGTTTAGCATATGAATCACATATGTAAATTAAATCATGTGATACTGATTACATAGCTAACATGTAGGTGAATTATGTCATGCGATCATGTTTAGTTATTCATCATATCTTTGAATTATGTTATGCTATGCTATCCAGTTTAGATAGGCATCATATATGTGAAATTATGTCATGCTATCCATTTTAGTTAAACAATATACATATCAACTATTTCATGCCCTCTTTTTTCCACACTATCTATTGCATCTGTCTCTCATACAATGTCTGTACATTCAACTATGTTTCCTGTTTATCAGCCATTTGAATTGGAGCGGGTGATGCCAGTATCTAGCAGAGTAAAAACACGGTCTTCAAATAAAATAGTGCTACCCCTTGGTAGAGATAGCACCCTGGTTGTACATGCACGAGAACCAGCCCTACCACACATAACCCAAACTCTCGCAGATTGTACCCCTACTGCGATGGACAAAGAACCAGCTTCACCCAATCTAACCCCAACTGCAGCAGATAGTAACCCAGTTCCTATTGACACATCACCATCTCCACCACAGAGCTTCGAAAGAAGAGCAGTTAGTAAGGCAGCTCCAGTGCCCAAAGGGCCAGTACTACCACGGTGAACCCCAACTCCACCAGTTAGTACGCCAATTCCTGTGGAGGAAGCACAACCAGCTAGTCGTAGTTTAGCATCTATCACATTTGATGTTGTTAAATCCGATGTGCGTATCTTCCCATCTTGGAAATATTATACTGAAGATCAAGGAAAATTCCAGTTGCAGGTGTTTGTCCAGGAGTTATGTGTAAGTAATGTTACTCATGGCAATTACTTTGCTTTGTCCCATACATCCTACATCCATGATGGTTATAATTCAGCAAATTTTCCCATTTTTCTCTATAGAGAAGGACCGATTTGGAAACTCAGGATGAGGTAACCTGTGCTAATACCTCTGCTATCTTCAAGAATGCTTGGTGGCAGTATCGAAATTACCTGAAGAAAACATACTTCACTGGCAAATAAACTCATCAAATTCCCTTACGTTCTCCTGAGACACATTTACTGGACGATGACTGGGAACGCCTTGTTGTGTACTCGTCCCGAACAAAGAAAGTGGTGAGGTCTATGAGCTCATTTTCTATTTTAAGTACCATATTCTTGTGTCTTACTGTACTCTGTTCATGTAGAACAAGTGCCTAAACCTGATGAACAACTATTCTAAATTAAGACTCCATTGCTATCATGCATACTGCTTTGCTCTTGTATCACTGTATTTACTCATACAAACTTATTTTTAAATTGAAGGATCCAATCGAAACTCCAATGGCATAGCAGGTATGCTCACACATGTTTCTTTAACAGGTTTGCTCTTATCAATAGCTCTGTTGATTTCAATTTCAATTGTGTATACAGTTGACTTCTCATATCATGCACATTACTAGCATCACAACAGACCCACTATTGTTGTTGTACATGTAGACCCGTGGTACCCATCTGAAATCTTGTTGTGCCGTGTGGTTTCCCACGCTTTGTATTCTTTCATTGCTCCTTTGTCTTGAACTGATATGATTTGAACTATGTCTCTATTTTGATTTGGCAAGACAATGCAGTGACCATAGGACATAGATATATTTATTTTGATGCTTTTATTATGTCTAGTACTTGGAAATAGAAGACTTGGTAGTTTCATCCTATCCACCTTACTAATGAACTGGTTCACCAAAATGAGTTTCATATACTTGTACATGCTAAACCTGTTATGTGTCTACTTGTTTCTTCTTTTAGAATGCTGGCAGAATATTGGCGAAGAGTGCCTTATTAAGCGATGGTAAAGGAAGTAATGCAGATAAGCTTCAGGATAGTGAGACATCCCTGTTGGTCTCCAACAAAGCTGATAAAGCATCTAAGACTATCTTGAAGACAATGAGACAACCCCAAAGTCCTGTCTTGGTTTACTGTTCGAGTTACTGGCCACTACCACTTGCACAAGCTATTAAAACTCATTGTCTGAATCAGTTCGGTTTCTTGAGTCTCAACTACAAGATGAAAGACATCGATCAGCTGTGCTGCGACAAGAAGCAGAAGGACTGCGGAAGTCCCTGGAGCATTCAGATGCATACTTTCTGGTGCAACAGCAAGCGTTGGAGGATTTTAGTGCCAAACAGGACAAAGCTAATAAGCTTGCTAAGCTTATTGCCAGCATGGTGGATACCCTGGGTAACGTTTCTTGAGCTCTTCTGAAGTTGTTTCAGTTATGCTCTTGTTTTGCTACCGCATTTATTTAAACTGGTGGCCAATTTTGATGGCAAGTGTATGTAATATGCTGCTTTGTTCCCTATATTTGCACTGGTGGCGAACTTTGATGCCCAGTGGATGTAATATGTGTAATAGCGGTAATAGGCTAGCGTTAGTTGCTTGCTTATTTATTTCCTTATTGTCTTGTTTAGTTGTTTGCTTGTAGTCACTACAATTCTTTTTCCATGTTTTTCTAGCGGTCACAATAACATATTTTTGGTAACTAGGCCACAATAATCATGGCAACACACGGACTATTGTAACCATGGGCCTCCTGCAGGACGTATGATCCATGGGCCTTCTATGGGTCGTAGGATCCATTGATCTTCTATACGGGCCATAGGATCCATGGGCCTTCTATAGGCCGTAGGATCCATGGGCCTTCTATGGGTCGTAGGATCCATGGACTTTCTATGGGCCGTACGATCCATGGGCCTTCTACGGGCCCTAGGATCCATTGGTCTTCTACGGGCCGTAGGATCCATGGGCCTTCTCCCGGGCATAAAATCATTTCGCCAATCATGGGCCATACTAGTCCGTATTTGATAACTCTATGAAAATAGCCCAATAGGTTTTTTACATGAAAACTACCCAACGTATTAACGGGCCACAAACGGGCCGACTGTAACCACAGGCTGAATTTGGCCCACAAGCAGAAAATGACAGTAACGGGACGTAAGTAACCGAATGCAGGAAATGAGCCCAAGAATAAATGGGCTATGAGAAGGCCAAAAGATAACATGGGCTGGAGACGGCCCAATGGAATAATGGGCCGTTAATGGGTATAAAGTGATACACTGTTCATTACGGGCCAGTTTCACCACGGGCCGTTAATGGTCCAAGAGTTACAAAGGGCCTCATATGGGCCGAAAGACATCATGGGCCATACATGGGCCGGAAGTTAAAACGGGCTGGAATCATATTGGACGGCCTAGATGACGCTACTGGGCCTAATTCGGATAGGTCATAACGGGCCCTGGGTTAGCGGGCTGTAAATGGGTTATATGTGAACAGGCCGTTAACAGGCTTTCCGTGGGCCAGCCCGCCACCTTTTGACCAAGTCAAGCGGCTCGTCCTTTTCACAGGAATGGGCCTCTGTTGGGCCGTGCCACATGTCAACATATCATAGTCGCCTTTGTTCCAATGAGTGGATGACATCTGTCCTAACGGTGAGCCGACACGTGTTTCCTCCGGCCAATGATGATTTTACACGTGGAAAATCCCCATTGGTCCGGTCTGTGAACGAGTTATCGGATCCAAAACTGGACCCGATAGCTTAATGGCGTTCCATTACGATGGATGCCATGTGTCGGTCACCCTTGACGAAAGCATGAAAAAAAATGCGACCTAATGTGACAAACACGTATCATCATGAAGTGTATTTTTTTGTAGTGTATCTTTAGGCAACCCTGCACTGCACGTTAGCATAGCATACTCTGTGTTGCATATGATTGTCGTGTATTTATCTGTTTCTTCCCCCTCTTCTATCCGATAGACCCCGAGACCGATGTTTTCCATGTGATCGACTACGTCACCGACGACACCACGGATGACCCTGCCTTTGCCGCTGAGCAACCAGGCAAGCACCCCCCTTTGAACATTACGATATCGCCTATTCCCGTCTCTTTTATGCTTGCATTAGAAATTGTTGTTGCTATTGCTTTACCTATTCTGATGCATAGCCTGATCTTGTAACCTGCTATTATTACCTACTTGTTTATCCTACTGGTTAGAGACCCATTAGAGAACCCATGTTGACCCAACTGCCCCGCTGGATTATCAGAAGACTCGATCAACGAGATTGAAGACCAGGCCCCGGCACCGCACAACACTCCCCTTAGTTGTATGACATAGCAGCGTTACTATCGAGTGTCGAGGGTGATACCTCGTTAGCACTTCTGATGCTAACTCTGTGGAATAGTTACCTGGTCGTGGTCATCGAGGGTGATTCCTCCTTTTCCACTTCCGATAATGACGCTGTCGTGCAACACCTCAAGTGTTAACCTCGAGGGTGATTTCCTCTTACGTTCACCTTGATGTTTACATCAAGTGGGAATCCAACGAGGGTGATGCCTCGGGTTCCTTATTAATGTGGTGGCCACCTGGATTGCCTTTACATTACTATTGTTACTGATTAAAGTGGATAAAGACGGGTCAGCCCTGAGGGGTACCCGGGCGAGCATATGATGCTAGTGATGTGGAGTCGGGTGAACCTTGAAGGTGCCCGCGAGATAACTACGTTGCCTGGCCGGGCATTCTTAGCCCTTGCCGAAAGTCCACGAGATGGGGTGACAGGGTCACATCGATCGTGAGTCTCTGCTTGTTACCGCGCACTCCTAATCCAGTATGATTTGGATATTTGATCTGAGGGGCCTCTGGCCTGATAGCACTAACCATCACGTGGGCATAGTATGGGTGTTCTGCATCGTATGCTTCAGCTGAAGCTTAATAGACATCATGTGACTAAGAGGCGCGCGCCGGGTTGGACTGCGTAAGCACCTGCCTTTTTAAGGGGGTAACTAGGTCTGCTCACCGGCGGCCCACGCAACATGCAGGACTTCTGGGGGCGATGGCCCAAGACACCTGGGCCATAGGTTTAGTTCGGCGTGCTGACCTCTCTATTAAGCCTAGGTCGGGTTGCGGCGTATCATTTGGCCGAGGCCGGGCATGACCCAGTAAAGTGTGTCCGGCTGGAGTTAAGCGAGCATGGTGGGTAAGTTGGTGCACCCCTGCAGGTAAGAAAACATCTATCGATAGCCTGTCCTATGGTAACGGACGCTCGGAGTTGTATCCCGATCGATACAGCCAGAACTAGATGCTGAGGCATGAAATTGATATATGGCTCTGGGTGTCGAGAAAGGATCCCGGAGTGTCGATACAACAACAGAAATATTACTTATGTTTCACTACTCTACTCCCTCCTGTTGCTGCAAGACGGTGGGTTCCAGAAGTGCTAGTCTTTGATAGGCTAGGCCTTTCCCCCTATTCTTGCATTCTGCAGATCAGTCCACAGGTACTACACATCTCATTGATACCGATGTATGTAGTGTAGATCCTTGCTCGCGAGTACTTTGGATGAGTACTCACGGTTGCTTTGCTCTCCTTTTTCCACCTCTTTCTATTCTTCTCGGATGCTGCAACTAGATGGTGGAGCCCAAGATCCAGACACCACCGCCGACGACTACTACTACCCCGAGGGTGCCTTCTATTATGTGATGGACGCCGACGACCAGGAGTAGTTAGGAGGCTCCCAGGCAGGAGGCCTTGCCTTTTCGATCGATGTTCCTTTTGTGCTAGCCTTCTTAAGGCAAACTTGTTTAACTCATGTCTGTACTTAGATAATGTTGCTTCTGGAAACTCATTTGTATTCGAGCTTATGTATTCAAGCCCTTGAAGCCTTTGGCTTGTAATATAAAGCTTGTATTATTTTAATTTGTCTCTAGAGTTGTGTTGTGATATCTCCCCGTGAGTCCATGATCTTGATCGTACACATTTGCGTGTATGATTAGTGTACGCTTGAATCGGGGGCGTCACAAAAATCCAGGCCACTCGATATTTCCTACATATTCTAGCACAAGTCATGCCAAAAATCACGGAAAAATCTAGCATGACCTTTGCTAATAAAGGACATATCGAGCGCTTGATATTTGTCGGAACGGAAATTAATCAACACTCCGGCAAAACATAGGCCACTCGAAGGTGTTACCTGCAAACATAGCCACTTGGGCAAGCACATATCCTATTTGAGCAACACTATATATACATGTTTATATCTACATCATATGAGCATTCAAACTTGATGGTCATTCCATTTCAATGGTTGAAAATATGAACAAAAACATTTAAAATATCTTATATGTCTTTCTCTCTAAACTAGTTCTATTAAGCACTTACTAAATAAACTAGTTCTATTAACTACTTACTAAATAAACTAGTTCTATCAAAACATCTACATCATCATCGACAAGGAGATTTGGTTGGTCTCACCTTGAGGTCGGAGGGGGCGGTGACGGGGACGACGACGGGGGTGATGCAGGGGCTCCTTGATTTCCGCAAAAACAAAACATAAACAAAAACATACTATGCTGATTCAAAAGACCTACATTCACTAAAACATCTAGATCATCTATTCAAAATGTTCTATACCTAAAACATCTACATCATCATCCACTATTACTATTTTTTTACTAAACCCTAAAAATATGCCCTAAATTCAGAATATAACAAGTACATGACATTTTGTTAAATTATACCAACTAAAAATTTCCATTACTAAAATTTCCTATCTATTCAAAACACCTACAATAGTCTAAAAATTTATTCTATTACAAAACCTACATTCTACTATGTCTACATTCTAAAATCTACATTTAAATTACCTACATTCTACAAGAACAGAGAGAAGGGGGGAGGGTTGAGGGGTAGGAAGGAGGGAGGGAGGAGGGGTAGGAAGGAGGGAGGGAGGAGGGGGAGGAAGGAGGGAGGAGGTAGGAAGGAGGGGGAGGTAGGAGGAGGGAGGTTGGAGGAGCTACCTCAGTGGTGGTGATAGCGGGGGGCCATGGAGCGGGATGGAGGAGGGATCTAGGGAGGGCGGGGGTGACGACGGCGGGATGGAGGAGGGAGGGGATGGAGGAGGGAGCTAGGGAGGGAGGGGGCGGTGGCAGCGGGATGGAGGAGGGAGGGGATGTAGGAGGGAGCTAGGGAGGGAGGGGCCTACGACAGCAGCATCGGGCGGCAACGCACGGCGTGTAACATCCCAATTTCCAAGTTGAATGTTATTTATAGATCATTCATATGCATCCCTGATTTCTGCATTTTGCCTTCATTTGTTTTATTTGAATTATGATCCTAGAAACCTTAAGCAACTCAAGGACCAATTGAGAGGGTTGGAGGTTTCCAAACTTCCATTTTTGAATTTTCAAAATTTAGAAAATTGGATCAAATTGATTTATTCAAAATTCTTTTCTAATCATTTCAAATAAATAAAATAAAGAGATTAGATAAAAGGACTTCTTCAAAAACAGCAAATTAATATTGGAAACTAAATTTTGAATTTTTCAATATTTTATTTGATTTTATTTGCAAGATTATTTATTTTTATTGCGGAGTTAATTAGTACTAACAAATTATTTTTAAAACTTGCATTTTTAGGCCAGAAAAATGTTCACAGGGTCATATATGAGGCCATATAATTATGTGAATTTTTGTGTTATTTTTAGATATATATTTATTATAGTTTTCATATTTCTTATTCTGGAAAACGTTTAAAAAAAATCTTTTTCCCGACCGTGCCAGGCCAGGCCACCCGGCCGAGCCCAGCCGCACGACGCCAGGGGAGTATGGCAACCGTACGCTGTCGCCGCCTGCCGGGTCCGAGGCAGACACGCAGCCCGCCCTGCCCCTCGACCAAGCCAACCGCGCCGCCTCTTGCCCCTTTAAATACCCGGCCCCGGGATCCCCTCCTCTCCTCCCAAACACCGCCGCCGCTGGAGGAACCGCCGCAGCCCGCCGCCACCGCAAAATACACCACCATCTCCGCCATGCCGCGCCTCCCTTCCCGACCTCGCCGCCGCCCGAAGCCCGCAGCCGCCGCCGCCGACATCGCTGCTGATCCACTGCCGCCGCGGTACCTCTCTACCTCTCTCGGACCGTCGGATCTCGATCCGACAGGTAGCGGATCCGTTTGTTTTGTCTGTTTAGTGCACGTTCGTCCGTTAGTTCTCTGTAGCGAACGTTCGTTCGTTAGTTTTTTCTTTTTTTGCTTTTCTTCCAGGGACCTATCTGTTAGAATTTCTATTTACAGATCAGTACCTAATTTTCAATCTATCACAACTTTTTGCTCGTTTGTCCAAATTCGATGAAACCAATGCCAAAATCTTCAGCATGATCTCATGTATCCAGAGAACTAGACGAAAATTTGTTTGAAGATTTAAAATTTGAATTTGTTCAGATCTAAATTCAAACTTCATTAGGTCGTAACTTGAGTTTCGTAACTCTGTTTTATTGATTCTTTGTGCGAATCGAAGCTCTTCACATAAGCTTTCTATTAAGATCTAATCCACATAATTTTGGTACTGTTAAAATTGTTTTATGCTTAATAGAGTTATTTGCTTGTTTTTGAGTTTTCTGAATCTTTTTCTTCGATTTTCTTTGCATCTTTTGCTTGAGTTCTTATGTATGCTATTCTTTGTTTATGATCGATTTTCCGGAGTGCGAAGCTTGCTACTACAAATCTCTAGGGTTTACCGATCATCAGCAAGGCAAGTTACACTTTGATCATACTCTTTTATACCCATTTTTACAATGCATTAGTTTCACCCTCAAAGATTGCATGAGTAGGATTGGGAACATGTGGTTTTGCTATGTAGTTCATGAGGTAGGAACCTATTACCTTTGATCACCCCGACAATATATGTTATGCTCATAAATTGCTTAGCCATGCTCGTAGACGGGGATTGGTATGTGAGATTCATGAAAGTTGCGAGAGTAATAATAACTAAGGGAAAATTAAGGTGGCAACTTTAATACACATCTGGGTGGATTGTTTGGGGCACCTGGAGAAACCATTGCTTTCCCAAGGGAATCCCTTAGTACCCGTGTGATTACCCTAGGTCCGCCACCCTGGCTCAAAGGGAGCATATGATATTTCATGCCTAGAAACTTCTGTGTGCAGCCACAAGCCATTATGGGCTCTGGCATAGTTGAGTAAGTTGTGTGACCTCTTCCGTGGTAGACTAGCTGATGTAGGGAAAGTAGGTGTACTGGTCTACCCAGGGTTTAGAGGAAATACTTCAGAAAGGCTATGTCTTGATCTTCCGATCATGGAGGTGGTCGAGTCTTGTGGGGAAGAGTGCGCAAACCTCTACAAAGTATACAAACTAATCATGATTAGCTGTGTCCCCGGTTATGGACAACTTTGATTATCTAGAAGTGACTTATTTGTTGATCTCATTACTCTTTAATAAATGAATTGGGTTATTGTTTATACCTGGTAATTTTGGGATTGAGGTGGAGGAATCTTCTCAATTATGGCATAAACTTGGTAGTAAATAAACTTATTCCTTTGTTGTAGGGAAAAACTAGCTTTATGCAAATATTATACTTAGAGCCACCACCAGCCAAATATACATATAGATATAGTCTTTTTCATTCATTGCTCTATAGTGTGACTTTGCCAGCATATTCCATGTGCTGACCTACACGGCTGCAACGTCTCATGTTGCAGAGTTTTCCGACGAGGGTTAAGGTGCGCTAGGTCATTGTCATGCACTCAGTTTTGCCGTGGAGTTGATGGACTCATTTATCTTTGAAGCTTCCGAAGTTATTTTATTTTAGTTGGCGTTCAGTCATATTTATGTAATAAGTACTCTTTATGAGGACCTAGATGTAATAAGTGTGTGATTGAACCGTTATAAATCCTCGAGTACTATGTGTGTCAGCATACCGATCCAGGGATGACACTTACGAACAGATACTTTGATCAATTGGGATCGGGTCGCTACAAGATGGTATGAAAGCACACGCTGACTGTAGGACGCGACCACTAGGAAAAGCCACGGGATACTCTTCTCTATTCATTTCTAATCCTCCTCTATTTCTGCTCTATAGATGTCGGACCCCAGGAGCAAGTTCACTCAACCTGATGAAAACACCCATTTCGGATGATACTTGAAGGAAGTCACGGAATACCTGAACATCGGCCTACCAAGCTTCATCGGAACCTTCACTGCAACTTTACCAGAAGAGGAGTGCTGGAGCATTGAAGTTTGTGTTCCTGGAAGGACTTTTGCACCGACTACCGAACCCATCGAGTCTACCTTGGATGCACCAACTTGGAGCTTAGGAAAGAGCATGGCCGCCCACATCACCTTTGGACGCATTTGCGAGGTGTACAACAAGGATCTTGAAGACACCGTCTACTAGATATGTGGATTCTAGGATGAGCAATGGGAGATGATTTGCACCAGGAAGGATGGATCTATTGCAGCATACATACAGGAGATAGATCAACACATTCATTGATATGATAATCAGATGTGCACTATCGTGAAAAAGACCAACAAGGTGATGACCGGGAATATCGAGCTAGAGGAGGAACTCAAGGAAACCCGCGATGTATATGGAGAGGAAATTCCTGTGGTACTGGAGCAGAATGAAGACCTAAAGAAGAGTCTAGGAGTATCCGAGGTGAAACCAGAACATGAAGTGAATATTCATGAGGACGACTACAGCATACTAGATAACACAGACTATGATGATGAGGATGAAGACAGTGATGAAGGTGAAGAAAGTGATGAGGATGAAGACAGTGATGATGATGCTAGTGATAATGATTATGAACGAATGGAGTCTTCCACCGATCAAAACTTCTAGTCGATCACCATAATACTATTAGAGTTCTTCCAAGTACTTAGAAATCGTTCATGAGATTTTTGTAATAGTAGCTTAGATCGATTGTGTGAATCTTGTTTGAATTTGAGTGGTATGATTTGAATGTATTTGTCTCATATGCATATGGGTAGTGAAACCTCTCATTGGACCTTATTCTATTCTGTTTTCTCACCCCTCTAACCCATTAGATGCCTCCAAGATGTGACCTTAGATTCACTTTCCCATCGGAGCTCACCCAGTTGATCCAACAGCAGAATGCCTTGATGCAGATGATCATCCAGAACCAAGGCAACAACGACAACAACCCACCGCCACCACCCCTAGTTGAAAACCTAGCCCATTTCCTAAGGTTGGATCCGCCAGTGTTCTCTAACAACACCGAGCTGACTGTTGCTGACGATTGGCTCCGCAAGATCGGAAGGGAGCCAACAAATGCTGGATGCACGGATGTGGAGAAAGTGCGCTTTGCTGCACATCAGCTTGATGGACCCGCAGCCTCTTGGTGGGGGAATTTCCACACCACCTACCCCATTGCAACAGTCACATGGGATCAGTTTCAGCAGGCCTTCCGCACCGCACATGTCTCAGCTGGAGTTTGAAGAAGTGTGAGTTCCGCAACCTACGCTAGGGGAATCATATGATGGGGCAGTATGTGGATGAGTTCAACAAGTTAACTCGATATGCCCCAGATGATGTGGCCATCGATGCCGCGAAGCAGGAGAAATTTCTTGAGGGACTCAATGATGAGCTGAGTATGGAGTTGATGATGGCACCTTTCAACAACTACCAGGATCTGGTAGATAGGGCCCTCATGATTGAAGGCAAGTAGCAGGAGATAGATAGCCGCAAGCGGAAGTATGGACATGGGAAGTACAACTCTAGAGCTCAGTAGAAGCCCCGCTATTCCCCGTACTTGGGAAGACTGATGACCCAGAAGTATACGGGATAGTCGTAGCCTCTTTCGATAAGTAAGAGTGTCGAACCCAATGAGGAGCTAAAGGTAGAACAAACACTCTCTCAAGTCCTATCGGCCACTGATACAACTCTATGCACGCTTGACGTTCACTTTACCTAGAACAAGTATAAAACTAGAAGTACTTTGTAGGTGTTGTTGGATAGCTTTGCAAGATAGTAAAGAACGTGTAAATAAAAAGTATGCGCTGTTTAGATAAAGATGCAATAAAGTAAATATAGCGAGTGTGGAAAAGTGGTGGTAGGAGTTGTGGAATTGTCCCTAAGCAATTGACTACGTTACTAGACCGGTAATCACTATTGCAATTCTATTTGAGGGAGAGGCATAAGCTAACATACTTTCTCTACTTGGATCATATGCACTTATGATTAGAACTCTAGAAAGCATCCGCAAATACTAAAGATTCATTAAGATAAACCCAACCGTAGCATTAAAGTATGAAGTCCCCTTTATCCCATACACAAACAACCTACTTACTCGGGTCTGTGCTTCTGTCACTCACGCCACCCACCATAAGCAAATCATAAACATATTGCAAACCCTACAGCGGGAATCCCTCATGCTTGCGCGACACAGAGGGCACAATAGGACAACACCAATAATAAAACATGCAACTCAAACCAATCATAGCAATTATTCAATCACCGATAGGACAACGGAAATCTACTCAGACATCATAGAACACATCATTGGATAATAATATGAAGCATAAAGCACCATGTTCAAGTAGAGGGTACAACGGGTTGCGGCAGAGTGGACCGCTGGATATAGATGGGGGAAGGTGATGGAGATGTTGGTGAAGATGACGGCGGTGTTGGTGAAGATCGCGGTGATGATGATGGCCCCCGGCGGCGTTCTAGTGCCACCGGAAGCAAGGGGGAGAGAGCCCCCCTTCTTCTTCTTCTTCCTTGACCTCCTCCCTAGATGGGGGAAGGGTTTCCCCTCTGGTCCTTGGCTCCCATGGCTTGGGAGGGGCGAGAGCCCCTCCGAGATTGGATCTATCTCTCTGTTTCTGCATTCTCAGATTCTACCCCTTCATCGTTTCTTTTATATCCGAAGATCCGTAACTCTGATTGGGCTGAATCTTTCGCCTAGATATTTCTTGTAAAATTAGCTTTCTTGCGGCAAAAGAAGAGCGTCAACCGCCTTATGGGGGCCCCAGGAGAGTCCAGGGCGGGCCTGCCTCCCTAGGGCACGCCCCCTATCTCCTGGCCCCCTCGGGCACCGTCTCGCGTTGATTTTACTTCCCAAAAATCATAAATATTCCAAAATAATTCTCCGTCCGTTTTTATCCCATTTGGACTCCGTTTGATATTGGGTTTCTGCGAAACAAAAACCATGCAACAGACAGGAACTGGCACTAGGCACTAGATCAATATGTTAGTCCCAAAAAATAGTATAAAAAGTTGCCAAAAGTATATGAAAGTTGAAGAATATTGGCATGGAACAATCAAAAATTATAGATACGACGGAGACGTATCATCATCCCCAAGCTTAATTCCTGCTCGTCCTCGAGTAGATAAATGATAGAAAAGATAATTTTTGATGTGGAATGCTACCTAGCATAATCTTGATCATATGTCTAATCATGGCATGAATATTAAGACACGAGTGATTCAAGGCAATAGTCTATCATTTGACATAAAAACAATAATACTTCGAGCGTACCAATAAAGCAATCATGTCTTTTCAAAACAACAAGGCCAAAGCAAGCTTATCCCTACAAAATCATATAGTTTGGCCATGCTTCATTTTCGTCACACAAAATGTCCCCATCATGCACAACCCCGATGACAAGCGGAGCAATTGGTTCTTACTTTTTAACGCACTTCATCTTTTTCAACCCTCACGCAATACATGAGCGCAAGCCATGGATATAGCACTATAGGTGGAATAGAATATAATGGTGGAGGTTATATGGAGAAGAAAAAAGGAGAAAGTCTCACATCGACGCGGCTAATCAACAGGCTATGGAGATGCCCATCAATTGATGTCAATGCGAGGAGTAGGGATTGCCATGCAACGGATGCACTAAGAGCTATAAGTGTATGAAAGCTCAACAAAAGAAACTAAGTGGGTGTGCATCCAACTTGCTTGCTCATCAAGACCTAGGGCATTTGAGGAAGCCCATCGTTGGAATATACAAGCCAAGTTCTATAATGAAAATTCCCACTAGTATATGAAAGTGACAATATAGGAGACTCTCTATATGAAGAACATGGTGCTACTTTGAAGCACATGTGTGGAAAAAGGATAGTAACATTGCCCCTTTCCTTTTTCTTTTCTTTTATTTTTTTTCTTTTTTTTCGGTGGGCTTCTTTGGCCCCCTTTTTTATTTAGGCTTCTTTGGCCTTTCCCTTTTTTTTCTTTTTTTATTTTCTTTTTTGTTTTTTTTCATGGGGCAATGCTCTATAATGATGATCATCACACTTTTATTTACTTACAACTCAGTATTACAACTCGATACTAGAACAAAGATATGACTCTATATGAATGCTTCCGACGATGTACCGGGATGTGCAATGATCTAGCATAGCAATGACATAAAAAAACGGACAAGCCATGTAAACATCATGATAGCTATCTTACGATCATGCAAAGCAATATGACAATGAATGCTCAAGTCATGTATATGATGATGATGAAAGTTGCATGTCAATATATCTCGGAATGGCTATGGAAATGCCATGATAGGTAGGTATGGTGGCTGTTTTGAGGAAGATATAATGAGGCTTATGTGTGATAGAGCGTATCATATCACGGGGTTTGGATGCACCGGCGAAGTTTGCACCAACTCTCGAGTTGAGAAAGGTTAATGTGCGGTACTGAAGAGGCTAGCAATGATGGAAAGGTAAAAGTGCGTATAATCCATGGACTCACATTAGTCATAAAGAACTCATATACTTATTGCAAAAGTTTATTAGCCCTCGAAGCAAAGTACTAATATGCATGCCCCTAGGGGGAAAGATTGGTAGGAAAAGACCATCGCTCATCCCCGACCGCCACTCATAAGGAAGACAATCAAAGAAACACCCCATGCTTCAAATTTGTCACACAACGGTTACCACACATGCATGCTATGGGACTTGCAAACCTCAACACAAGTGTCTCTACAATCCACAACCACCCACTAGCATGACTCTAATATCACTATCTTTATATCACAAAACTATTGCAAGGAATCAAACATATCATATTCAACAATCTATAAGTTTATGTAGGATTTTATGACAAACCATGTGAATGACCAATTCCTGTCATCTCTCTAAATAGATATAAGTGAAACAAGAGAGTTTAATTCTTTCTACAAAAGATATGTCCACGCTCTAACAAGTATAAGTTAAGCAAAAGAGCAGATTACAAATGGCGGTTTTTTATGTGAAGAGAAATAGGCAATCCAACTTCAAATGATATAAGTGAAGCACATGAAGCATTCTATAAAGCCACACTCAAAAGATTTAAGTGAAGTGCAATGAGCATTCTATAAATCAACCAAGGACTATCTCATATCAGCATGGTGCATAAAAGAAAAGTGAAAACTAAATGCAAAAGACGCTCCAAGACTTGCACATAATGCATAAACGAAACGAATACGAAAACACACCGATACTTGTTGAAGAAAGAGGGGATGCCTTCCGGGGCATCCCCAAGCTTAGACGCTTGAGTCTCCTTGAATATTTACTTGGGGTTCCTCAGGCATACGCAAGTTTGAGCTCTTGCCTCTCTTCCTTTTCCTCATATCGAGACCTCCTCGTTTAGACACTTCATCCACACAAAACTTCAACAGAAAACTCGGTAAGATCCGTTAGTATAATAAAGCAAATCACTACTCTAAGTAATGTTGCAAACCAATTCATATTTTTTTTGTATTGTGTCTACTGTAATATAACTTTTGCATGGCTTAATCCACTGATATAAATTGATAGATTCATCAAAACAAGCAAACTATGCATCAAAAACAGAATCTGTCAAAAACAGAACAGTCTGTAGCAATCTGAACATCCACCATACTTCTGGTACCCCAAAAATTCTACAACAATTAGGAAAAATAAACAAGTTGTATAGCAAGACATTGAAAAAGAATCAAAACCAATTGACGTTCCAGTTAAAAACTTAAAATCGCGCACTACAGCCAAAGTTTCTGCCCTGCACTGTACAAACCAACAAGCATTGTAGACATCCTAAAGGCAAACCTTAGCACATTATTTTTATAATACAATTGAATTGTACAAGGGGATAATTATTTTTGATGAAAAGTTTCTGTAATTAAGATTCACAAAGTTTCGGTGAGCATGAACAAAGTTCAAGGAGCTCTCCCACTTCAACAATGCTTGTCTCTCTCACTTTCACTTTCCTTTTTGAAAAGTTTTAGGTTCCCCTCATTATTTTTTTGTTTTTAAACTATATAAAAGCACTCAACAGAAATAAATGACTCTCTAAAACTTTCGGGTTGTCTCCCTGGTAGCGCTTTCTTTAAAGCCATTAAGCTAGGCATTTAGTGCTCAAGTAATGAATCCACCCGGATCCCAAGGTATATCAAAGCCAATGTTAATTAACAATGATCTGTAATTTAGTAGTGAGCACAAAGTAAAATAAATCAAGCAATGACAAAGTCTAACTCTCTTCCGATGCATCGGCATGTCATAAAAGAACAATTCATGCACACATAGTAAAGTCCAATGCATAGTATAAGAAAATTCTTGCAATTCTATCGTGTTGGAAACATAAAGAGGCGGTGTAGTTCCTCTCTCATAATAATTGCAAGTAGGAGCAGCAAGCACATGCATATCACATTCATCAAAATCATCATGTGCAATGGTAAAAGGAAACCCATCAATATAATGCTTAATAAGCACAAACTTCTCCAATACAGTGTAGTTTGGAGAATTCAAAAAGATAATAGGACTATCATGCGTGGGTGCAATAACAACAATTTCATGTTTAACATAAGGAACTATAGCAAGTTCATCTCCATAAGCATATTTCATATTGGCTTCTTGGCCACAAGCATAGCAAGCATCATCAAAAAGGCATATTTCAAACAAATTCAAGGGATCATAGCAATCATCATAGCAATCATCCTTCGGTAAGCACGAAGGGGAATTAAACAATGTATGAGTTGAAGAGTTACTCTCATTAGAAGGTGGGCACGGGTGATCAATCCGCTCTTCCTCCTTTTGTTCTTCGCTCTCCTCGTCATCTTTTTCATCCAATGAGCTCACAGTTTCATCAATTTCTTCCTCCATAGCTTCCTGCAAAATATTAGTCTCTTCTTGGACAGCGGAGACTTTCTCAATAAACGCATTAATATAGTAATTGTATTCATAATTTTCATAGCAATATCTAAGTATAGCAAGATTTTCTGGTCTATAAACTGAATCATCAAAATCATCAAACACTTTAAACATAGATTCAACCTCATAAGCACCCATAAAAGCAACAAATTCTTCTATTTGTTCCACATCATAGTAATCAAAGATACTATTAGCATAAGAAGCTAAGGTTTCATTATCATTGAATTTGCATGAAAAGGGAAGGTGTGGAGCCTTCATCCTAGAGCAACAAGTATAATCATGTATCACGCATAGTTGACGAGCATACCAACGCAACATAGAAATTTGATCCCATAATAGTTTCCCTTTTTGTGTCAAGCGATAATCCCTAAAGTATTCATGTTGATCCAACGTGTTTCCCATAACATAATGGAATGGAGTTTTCTTAGGATTATTAAAGTAGTACATAATTTCTTTCACACAACGAGCATCGAGGGTTTTAGCAGGTTCCCCATCTCCATGAGTACTAGTAGCATCTACACCTAATTTTTTTGGTATTTCGTGTTCCATATCCATAATTAAAGATAGAGAATAACTTAGAACAGCAAATAAAAATTACTTAGTGATAAAGCAAACAAGAACACAAGAGAATATTCACCCCATACTATGACTCCCCGGCAACGGTGCCAGAAAAAGGTCTTGATGACCCGCAAGTATACGGGATAGTTGTAGCCTCTTTTGATAAGTAAGACTGTCGAACCCAACGAGGAGCTAAAGGTAGAACAAACACTCTCTCAAGTCCTATCGGCCACTGATACGACTCTACGCACTCTTGACGTTCGCTTTACCTAGAACAAGTATAAAACTAGAAGTACTTTGTAGGTGTTGTTGGATAGCTTTGCAAGATAGTAAAGAACACGTAAATAATAAGTAGCGGCTGTTTAGATGAAGATGCAAGAAAGTAAATATAGCGAGTGTGGAAAAGTGGTGGTAGGAGTTGTGGAATTGTCCCTAAGCAATTGACTACGTTAGTACACCGGTAATCACTATTGCAATTCTATTTGAGGGAGAGGCATAAGCTATCATCCTTTCTCTACTTGGATCATATGCACTTATGATTGGAACTCTAGCAAGCATCCGCAAATACTAAAGATTCATTAAGGTAAAACCCAACATAGCATTAAAGTATCAAGTCCCCTTTATCCCATACGCAAACAACCTACTTACTCGGGTCTGTGCTTCTGTCACTCACGCCACCCACCATAAGCAAATCATAAACATATTGCAAACCCTACAGCGGGAATCCCTCACGCTTGCACGACATGGAGGGCACAATAGGACAGCACGAATAATAAAACATGCAACTCAAACCAATCATAGCAATTCATCAATCACCGATAGGACAACGGAAATCTACTCAGACATCATAAGATGGAAACACATCATTGGATAATAATATGAAACATAAAGCACCATGTTCAAGTAGAGGGTCCATCGGGTTGCGGGAGAGTGGACCGCTGGATATAGATGGGGGAAGGTGATGGAGATGTTGGTGAACATGACGGCGGTGTTGGTGAAGATCGCGGTGATGATGATGGCCCCCGGCAGCGTTCCGGTGCCACCGGAAGCAAGGGGGAGAGAGCCCCCCTTCTTCTTCTTCTTCCTTGACCTCCTCCCTAGATGGGAGAAGGGTTTCCCCTCTGGTCCTTGGCTCCCATGGCTTGGGAGGGGCGAGAGCCCCTCCGAGAATGGATCTATCTATCTGTTTCTACGTTCTCAGATTGTGCCCCTTCACCGTTTCTTTTATATCCGGAGATCCGTAACTTTGATTGGGGTGAATCTTTTGTTCAGATCTTTCTCGTAAAATTAGCTTTCTTGCGGCAAAAGAAGAGCGTCAACCGCCTTACGGGGGGCCCAGGAGAGTCCAGGGCGCGCCTGCCTCCCTGGGGCGCGCCCCCTATCTCCTGGCTCCCTCGGGCACCGTCTCGCGTTGATTTTACTTCCCAAAAATCATAAATATTCCAAAATAATTCTCCATCCGTTTTTATCCCGTTTGGACTCCGTTTGATATTGGGTTTCTGAGAAACAAAAAACATGCAACAGACAGGAACTGGCACTGGGCACTAGATCAATATGTTAGTCCCAAAAAATAGTATAAAAAGTTGCCAAAAGTATATGAAAGTTGAAGAATATTGGCATGGAACAATCAAAAATTATAGATACAACAGAGACGTATCAAGGACACACTCATCATACCCATGGAGGACCTAACCATGGGGGGTATTCACGCAATGGAGGAAATTCACACAACCCTAGTGGCCCTAAGAATGGTAATGGGAATGGAGGAAACGACAGTCAGAGCCTTTCCAATCCTGCGATACCAGCAAAGAAAGATCTGAATCACATTACCTGTTTCAAGTGCGAGAAGTCCGGACAATACGCCACTGAATGTCCTGAGGCAAAGAATGGTAATGGCAATGGAAGCTCTGGAAAGAAGTCCAACCCTTTCACCAGAGGTCAGGTGAACCATGTCAATGTGGAGGAAATTGTCGAGCAGCCCGACGCAGTTGTCGGTATGTTTTTGATAAATGCATTTACAACACTTGTTCTTTTTGACACTGGTGCATCACATTCATTTATATCAAGGGCGTTTGTGGACAAGTTTAAGATACCGACTGTAGCCCTTAAGTCACCTAAGTTAGTGAGTTCCCCAGGAGCAGAGTATATTGCTAGTTGGGGATGCGTTCAGTTGCCTTTAGCCATAGGTAGACATGTTTTTCCCACAGATCTCATTATCTTTGAATCACAAGGGTTGGATGTGATCCTAGGCATGGATTGGCTATCCAAGTACAAGGGAAACTTCGATTGTGCTAGTAAGTCGATTCTTCTCACCACCCTAGAGGGAAAATGGATCAAGTATGTGTCTAAGCATGCTCTAAGGAGGACTCAACTAAATTCCCTTTCGGGAGTTGTGAAGGATTATCCCAATGTATTCCTGTAGGAATTACCAGGCATGCCACCAGACCGAGACATCAAGTTTCTGATTGAATTGTTGCCAGGCACCGGACCAATATCCAAGAGACCGTATCAGATGCCCGCCAATGATCTGGAGGAAATTAAGAAGCAGATTAAGGAATTATTGGAGAAAGCTTATATTCGACCAAGTTCATCACCTTGGGGAGCCCTAGTGCTTTTAGTTGAGAAGAAGGATGGATCGTTGAGAATGGTGGTAGATTATCATGCGTTGAATGAGGTGACGATCAAGAACAAATACCCTCTATCAATGATCAATGATTTTTTGACCAGTTGCAGCGAGCTAAAGTTTTCTCCAAGATCGATCTTCGACCAGGATATCACCAGCTGAAGATCCGAGAGCAGGATATACCTAAGACAACTTTTACTACAAGGTATGGGCTTTACGAGTATACGGCTATGTCATTTGGGTTGACAAATGCCCCTGCCTATTTTATGAGTATGATGAACAAGGTATTCATGGAGTTCTGGACAAGTTCGTCGTGGTGTTCATTGACGATATATAGGTCTATTCGAAGAATGAAGAAGAACACAAGGAACATTTGCGGTTGGTTCTCGAGAAGCTCATGGAACATCAATAATATGCCAAGTTCAGCAAATGCAAGTTTTGGTTGAAGGAAGTCGGATTTCTCAGACACGTCATATCAGGAGAAGGTATAGCAGTAGACCCTCGAAGGTTGAAGCTGTCACCGAATGGATGGCACCCACCTCAGTTAGAGAGATACGCAGTTTCCGTGGACTTGCGGGTTATTATCAGAGATTTATTGAGAATTTCTCCAAGATCGAGAAGCCCAAGACGGAGTTATTGAAGAAAGACACCAAGTTTAATTGGACCGATGATTGTGAGGCCAGTTTTCAGCAGTTGAAGAAACGTTTGGTTACAGCCCCAGTGCTAATTCTCCCGAATATACACAAGGATTTCCAAGTATATTGCAACGCTTCTCGTCAGGGACTTGGAGGCGTTCTTATGCAAGATGGAAGAATTGTTTCATATACCTCATGTCAGCTTCGACCTCACGAGTTGAATTAGGCCACATATGATTTGGAGTTAGCAGCCGTAGTGCATGCACTCAAGACCTGGAGACAGGTTCTTATCGGAAATCGTTGTGATGTTTACACGGATCACAAAAGTTTGAAGTATATCTTCATGCAGGAGGAGTTGAACCTCAGGCAGAGGAGATGGTTGGAGTTCATAAAGTATTATGACATGAGATTGCATTATCACCCAGGAAAGGCCAATGTCATGGCAGATGCTTTGAGCCAGAAGAGTCATGTTAATACTCTCATAACCGGAGGATTACCTCAGGAGTTAGCCGATGATCTCCGAGAACTTTGCTTGGAGATATTTCCAAGAGGTTTTGTTGCGGCATTGGAAATTCATTCCACCTTGCTGGGAAAGACCCGAGAAGCCCAGAAGACGAACAAGGAAATTGTAGAGATAAAAGAAAGGATGAGTAACGAAAAGGCTAAAGGTTTTCGTGAGGATGAACACGGAACTTTATGGTTTGAGGATCGCATCTCTGTGCCCGATGACCCCAAGATTAGGAAGTTAATTCTTCAGAAGGCCCATGATTCTCCTTACTCGATTCACCTGGGCAACACCAAGATGTATCTGGAATTGAAGCAGAGTTTCTGATAGATAGGTATGAAGAAGGATATTGCCGAGTATGTAGCAGTATGCGACGTATGTCAAAGAGTTACGACAGAACATCAGAAAGTAGCAGGATTACTTTAGCCTTTGCCGATAGCCGAATGGAAATGGGATAAGCTTGGCATGGATTTCATCACCGGATTGCACATGACTCGTTTCGGTTATGACTCCATCTGGGTTGTAGTTGATCGTTTGACCAAGATGGCCCACTTCATCCCTGTGAAAACCACTTATACAAGTGCTAAGTTGGCCAGGATATACATGACCAGGATCGTATGTCTGCATGGAGTTCCGTGGACCATCACATCAGATAGGGGAACACAATTTACCTCGAAGTTTTGGAATCAGTTAGACGAAACTTTGGGTACTTGGCTAGAGTTCAGTATAGCCTTTCATCCGCAGACAGATGGGCAGACCGAGAGAGTCAACCAGATTCTGGAGGACATGTTGAGAGCTTGTGCGCTAGATTATGGATCTAGTTGGGATGATAATTTACCTTACGTAGAGTTCTCATATAACAACAGCTATCAAGCCAGTTTGAAGAAGGCCCCTTTCGAAGCCTTGTACGGAAGGAGGTGCAGGACACTATTGATGTGGGATGAAGTTGGAGACCGTAAATTGTTTGGACCAGATTTAATCAAAGATTCTGAGGAGAAGGTCAAGTTTATCCGTGATAGACTCAAGGTAGCCCAGTCCAGGCATAAGAGTTATGTGGATACTAAACGCAAGGACCACCTATAAAGTCAGAGACAGAGCATATATTCATGTGTCTCCACTTCGAGGAGTTAAATGATTTGAGTCAAAGGAAAGTTAGCACCATGATTTGTGGGACCATACAGAGTCTTGGAACGTAAGGGTGAAGTTGCCTACAAGTTGGAATTACCGGAAGGTTTTTCAGAAGTTCATGATGTGTTTCATGTTTCCCGGTTGAAGAAGTGCCAAGCAGAGATGGCCGATATTCCTCTGAGAGATACAGTGCCCCTTGAGGCAATTCAGTTGGAGAGTGACTTGACTTATGAGGAGAAACCCGTCAAGATTCTCGAGTTCGCTAACCGAGTTACTCGCAGCAAGGTCATCAAGTTTTGCAAAGTTCAGTGGAATCACCATACTGAGGAGGAAGCCACCTGGGAATGAGAAGAAGACCTCCGAAAGGACCACCCACACCATTTTGCTAGCCAACCCGAATCTCAAGGGCGAGATTCATCTAAGGGTGGTAGGTTTGTCACATCCCAATTTCCAATTTGGATGTTATTTAAAGATCGTTCATATGCATCCATGATTTATGCATTCTGCCTTCATTTGTTTTATTTGAATTATGATCCTAGAAACCTTAAGCAACTCAAGGACCAATTGAGAGGGTTGGAGGTTTCCCAACAATCAATTTTTTAATTTTCAAAATCTGGAAAATTGGATCAAATTGATTTATTCAAAATTCTTTTCCAATTATTTCAAATAAATAAAATAAAGAGAGAAGATAAAAGGACTTCTTCAAAACAACAAAGAAATATTGGAAATTGAATTTTTGAATATTTTTTTGATTGTATTTGCAAGATTATTTATTTTTATTGCGGAGTTTATTAGTACTAAAAATTTATTTTCAAAACTTGCATTTTTACGCCAGAAAAATGTTCACAAGGTCATATATGAGGCCATATAATTATGTGAATTTTTCTATTATTTTTAGATCTATATTTATATAGTTTTTGTATTTCTTATTCTGGAAAACGATTAAAAAAATCTTTTTCCTGACCGCGCCAGGCCAAGCCACCCGGCCCAGCCCAGCCGCGCGTCGCCACCGACCCCGAGTCGGGAGTCCGGCGACCGTATGCCGCCGCAGCCCGCCGTGTCCGAGGCGGACACGCAGCCAGTCTTGCCCCTCGGCCAAGCCGACCGCTCCGCCTCTTGCCCTTTTAAATACCAGGCCTCGGGATCCCCTCTTCTCCTCCCAAACACCGCCGCCGCTGCCGGAACCGCCGCAGCCCACCGCCGCCGCGAACTACGCCACCACCGACGATGTTGTTGCCACCTCCGCCGCTAGACGTCGCTGCCAGCCGCCGCCACCATCGTCTCTGCCATGCCACCGCGGTACCTCTCTGCCTCTCTCGGACCGTCGGATCTCGATCCGACGGGTAGTGGATCCGTTCGTTTTTTCTATTTAGCGGAGGTTCGTCCGTTAGTTCTCCATAGCGAATGTTCATCCGTTAGTTTTTTCTTTTTTTTCTTTTCTGCCAGGGACCTATCCACTGGAATTTCTATTTACAAATCAGTCCCTGCTTTTCAATCTATTAGAAATTTTTGCTCGTTTGTCAAAATTTGATGAAACCAATGCTGAAATCTTCAGCATGATCTCATCTATCTAGAGAACCAAACTCAAAATATATTTAAAGATTTAAAATTTGAATTTGTTCAGATCTGAATTCAAACTTTATTAGGTCGCAACTTGACTTTTGTAACTCCGTTTTAGTTGATTCTTTTTGCAAATCGAAGCTCTTGACATAAGCTTTATGTTAAGATCTAATCCACATAATTTTGGTACTGCTAAAAATTGTTTTCAGTTTAAAGGAGTTATTTGCTTGTTTTTGAGTTTTCCGAATCTTTTTCTTCAATTTTCTTTGCATCTTTTGCATGAGTGCTTATGTATGCTATTGTTTGTTTACGACAGATTTTCCGGAGTGCGAAGCTTACTACTATGAATCTCTAGGGTTTACCGATTGTTAGCAAGGCAAGTTACACTTTGATCATACTCTTTTATACCCAGTTTTGCAATGTATTAGTTTCACCCTCAAAGATTTCATGAGTAGGATTGGGAACATGTAGTTCATGAGGTAGGAACCTATTACCTTTGATCACCCCAGGAATATACGTTATGCTCATAAATTGCTTAGCCATGCTCGTAGACGGGGATTGGTATGTGAGATTCATGAAAGTTGCGAGAGTAATGATAACTAAGGGAAAATTAAGGTGGCAACTTTAATACACATCTAGGTGGATTGTTTGGGGCACCTGGAGAAACCAGTGCTTGCCCAAGGGAATCCCGGAGTACCCTTGTGATTACCCTAGGTCTGCCACCCAAGCTCAAAGGGATCATATGATATTTCATGTCTAGAAACATCCGTGTGCAGCCACAAGCCATTATGGGCTCTGGCATAGTTGAGTAAGTTGTGTGACCTCTTTTCGTGGTAGACTAGCTAATGTAGGGGAAAGTAGGTGTACAAGTATACCCAGGCTTTAGAGGAAATACTTCGGAAAGGCTATGTCTCGATCTTCCAATCATGGAGGTGGTCGAGTCTTGTGGGGAGAAGTGTGCAAACCTCTGCAGAGTGTACAAACTAATCATGATTAGCCGTGTCCCCGGTTATGGAAAAGTTAGAGTATGTGGAAGTGAATTATTTGTTGATCTCATCACTCTTTAATTAATGAATTGGGTTATTGTTTATACCTGGTAATTTTGTGATTGAGTTGGAGGAACCTTCTCAATAATGGCATAAACTTGGTAGTAAATAAAACTTATTCCTTTGTTGTAGGGAAAAACTAGCTTTATGCAAAAATTAAACTTAGAGCCTCCACCAGCCAAATATGCATATAGATATAGTCTTTTTCATTCATTGCTCTATAGTGTGACTTTGCCAGCATATTCCATGTGCTGACCTACATGGCTGCAACATCTCATGTTGCAGAGTTTTCCGACGAGGATTAAGGTGCGCTAGGTCGTTGTTATGCACTCAGTTTTGCCGTGGAGTTGATGGACTCATTTATCTTCGAAGCTTCCGCAGTTATTTTTTTAGTTGGCCTTCAGCCATATTTATGTAATAAATACTCTTTATGAGGACCTCGATGTAATAAGTGTGTGATTGAACTCTGTTATAAATCCTCAAGTATTGTGTGTGTCAGCATACCGATCCAGGGATGACACTTAAGCACAGAGACTTCAATCCATTGGGATCGGGTCGCTACACGGCGGAAGACGACGGGGTGCGGGGGAGAGTGAGTGGAGTCGAGAGAGGAGAGTGATTAGCGGCCGATTGGGAAAGATATGATGGCTTTAGCAGTAGCGCACTTCAGGGTAACGTGCTACTGCTAAACGCCCTAGCAGTAGCACCTTTCAGTCAAGATGTGCTACTGCTATGTCCGTAGCAGTAGTGCCTTCTGCGAAAATGCGCTTCTGCTAAGTCTAAGTATGTAAAAATAAACAGCAAAAATACATTGGTCATCAGTGATCTTTTTGTGTACAATCTGAATTGCCAACATGAGTCCTCACCGGTTTAGGAACCGGAGAAGACTCATATTGCAGCCACAAATTCTACCCATAGAGTTCAATGAAGACCAAGTGGTTGTGATAGTTTGAGAAGTAACATATTTCAGGTGGTAAACAACCTATTTGCAGAGTGAGGTGGGACTAAACTTAGTTGCAAGGAGTGGACTAAACTTAGCAGTAGCAAGCTTTCTCCAAAGGCGCTACTGCTAAGATCAATAGCAGTAGCGCAGTTTAGAATAAGGCGCTACTGCTATAACTAGCTTGGCGGCGAGGTTGTGGCAATTATAGCACTAGCGCTTTTTACTACTATTTTGATTTCAGCAGCGTGTTTTGTTGACACATGCTACTCCTAAATAGCAGTAGCGCCTTATTTTAGGGCTCGCTGCTGGTAAGATTCTGTGTATAAGGTTTTCCCTAGTAGTTCATCTTAGTAGTAGAATGCAGCGAACGATTATAAGTAAATTCAACATGAGGCAATCATTTTTCCCACATTTTCATGTTATTCTTGAAAACAACCCTAAACATAGTAGACAAAGTTCTATTGACCACTTCAGTTTGTCCATCAGTTTGGGGGTGACATGTAGTATTGAAAAGCAGTTTAGTCCCCAACTTATCCCATAAAAATCTCCAAAAGTTGCTAAGAAACTTGGTATCATCATCTGAAACAATTGTATTTGGCACACCATGCAAGCAAATAATTTCATGAAAGAACAAATCAACAACATTAGCAACATCATCGCTTTTATGACATGGTACAAAATGTGCCATTTTTGAAAATCTATCCACAACAACAAATATGCTATCCCTCCCCTTTGTTCGAGGTAAACATAAAACATAGTCCATATATATATATCCTCCCATGGAACACTAGGTACATGCAAAGGCATATATAAACCATGAGGATTCAGTCGTGACTTACCTTTTTGACATGTAGTGCAGCGAGAAACAAAACACTCAACACCCTATCTCATCTTTGACCAAAAGAAATGTGTAGCAAGTACATCCTCCGTCTTCTTCATGCCAAAGTGTCCCATTAATCCTCCTCTGTGCACCTCCTACAACAACAAAGGCCGAATGGAGCTAGCTGGAATGCATAGCTTGTTAGCACGAAACACAAATCTATAATTAACAATGAACTTGTTCCATGTTCCCCCTTCTTTACATTTCTGCAATACATCTTTAAATTCAGCATCATGCTCATATTGTTCTTTGATGGTCTCCAAACCAAATATTTTAAAGTCAAGTTGTGGAAGCATAGTATAGCGAGAAGACAGTGCATCAGCAATAACATTTCCTTTACCCTTGTTGTATTTTATGACGTAAGGAAAAGTCTCAATGTATTCAACCCATTTAGCATGTCTATGGTTCAGTTTTGCTTGACTTTTAATATGTTTCAAATATTCGTGATCACAATGTATAACAAATTCTTTTGGCCATAGATAATGTTGCCATGTTTCTAAAATCCAAACAAGGTCATATAATTCCTTATCATAAGTAGAATAGTTCAGACCAGGCCCACTCAATTTTTCAGAAAAGTATGCAACAGGTTTACCATCTTGTAATAAAGAACCTCCCAATCTAATTCCACTAGCATCACATCCAAACTCAAAAGTCATATTAAAGCCAGGAACTTGGAGTAATGGAGCATGTGTCAACTTATCTTTCAATACCGTGAAGGATTCTTCCTATGCGGTACCCCAAACAAAAGGCACATCCTTCTTTGTAAGCTCATTGAGAGGTGCAACAATGGTGCTGAAATCTCCCACAAAATGCCCATAGAAACTAGCGAGTCCAAGAAAACTCCTCACTTGTGTGACCGTTTTGGGCTGTGGCCAACTCTCAATATTCAATCTTCACTTTATCAACTTCAATTCCCTCTGGAGTAACAACATAGCCAAGAAAAGATACTCGGTCGGTACAAACGGTGCACTGCCCAAGGTTACCAAATAAATGTGCATCATGTAGAGTAATAAAAACAACACGTAGATGTTCCAAATGTTCTTCCAAATATCTGATACAAATTAGTATATCATTAAAATAGACTACTGCAAATTGTCCAATGAAAGCACGTAAAACTTCATTCATTAATCTCATGAAAGTACTAGGTGTGTTAATTTACCCAAAAGGCATGACTAACCACTCATATAATCCAAACTTAGTTTTAAATGTTGTTTTCCATTCATCTCCCAATTTCATACGAATTTGATGGAATCCACTACGTAAATCAACTTTGGAAAGTATTGTAGAGCCACTCAATTCGTCAAGCATATCTTCTAGCCTAGGAATAGGATGACGATAACGAATAGTAATATTATTAATGTCTCTACAATCAACACACATACGCGAGGTACCATCCTTTTTTGGCACTAGTATAATAGGAACGGCACAAGGACTAAGAGATTTTCATATATAACCTTTGTCGAGCAGCTCCTGTACTTGATGCATAATCTCCTTCGTCTCCTCTGGATTGGCACGGTATGGTGCATGATTGGTCAGCGAAGCACCGGAAATTAAGTCAATCTGATGCTCAATCCCTCGAATAGGTGGTAATCCCGGTGGCACGTCTTGTGGAAAGATGTCCGCAAACTCCTCCAAAATGTTAGTGATAGTAGGAGGAAAAAGGGAGACACGTCCTCGAATGCAAATAATGCCTCTTTGCACATGAAAGCATAGCAAACAGATTTGCTGAAATCTAGATCATCAATATCAGATTTGGTGGCAAGTAAACATCCACTTTTCAATTTAATTTCACAATCAACACTAGATGATGGTTTATTACTAGGTTTCATTTGTTGCTCAAATTATTTTGCCACAATCTGATTTTCACTCTTATTTTGCTCCTGTTTTTCTTTACTAGCTCTATTAATATCATCTTTCAAAATGGAATCAGGAGACATATGACACAAAGTAATATGTTTATCCTTATGAACAAGAGTATACTAATTGTTTCTACCATGGTGTACAGAATTTTTATCGAATTGCCATGGTCTACCAAGTAATAAGGAACATGCTTGCATGGGTACCACATCACAATTAACATAATCAGCATATGTAGCGATACTAAAATGCACACAAACATTACGTGTTACTTTAACCTTGCCGATGTCGTTGAACCATTGGATGTAGTAAGGATGTGGACGGTGTCTTGTGGTGAGAGACAACTTCTCCACCATCTCCATGCTAATCAAGTTGTTGCAACTCCCTCCATCAATGATGACGCGGACATAACGTTCCTTCACAACTCCCTTTGTATGGAACAACTTATGACTCTGCTTTTTCTCAGCTTGTGTTACTTGCACACTCAAAACACGTTGAGCAACTAAACTCTCCTACCTGTCAGCATCTTCAGCAGCCATGTATTGCGTCTCATGTTCAGAGTCATCTTCATCATGTTCTTCACTTGCAATTTTTGATTAGATGTGGTGGAACCCAATGAGTACACATAGCGGCTTCCAAAGCAGCCCAAGTAGCTGGAATAGGGTATAATCTACAATGTTCAGACCACCAAACACATGCAAAACTAGTGAAAGCACAAACAGCAGCAGCAACACATCTATCCTCGGGATATTGTAAGCATGTAAAGTATTGTTCAGTTTCTAACTCCAAAGTAAGATAAATATTAGGATTGTATCTACCCTCAAATTAGCAGTGAGATATTCAACTTTAGTTTAGGGATGTGGTCTTGATCTCGTACCTGAAGGGGTGGTGCAGCCCTACCGTTGCGATTATATGCATGAGGACGACCTGGTGGTGGTTTTGGTGGTTGCATGTTGTTCTAATTTTGATCAACCTCATCCTCGTAATTGTCCTCCTCCTCTGAAGTAGCAGCAACAGCGGCTGGTGGTTATGGTAGACGTGTGAGTACTTCATTGAACTTGGCTTCCAACTTGGTGTCAATTGTCTTCTGAGTGTCATCAATCCTCTCAAGTGCCTTTTCCAAGCTGGCCATCACGCCTTCCACCCGTTGACCTAACATTTGCTAAAAATTTATCATGAAGCTCCTGCTTTGTCATGTTCTCCCAGTCAATCTTGTCAGCTTGTGGTCCTGCCATGGTTAGCAGCAACAGAAACACACAAGAATATGATCCTACAGACTACTAGAAAGTGGTGGTGGTGGGGTGTCACAAATCCATCAAGCAAATCTCAAATTTTGACCAGTTCTTACCCAACAGCAGGTGGTGATCGGCAAACGTTGTAGTCAAAACTCCAAGAGCTTGGATAGAGTGATTGCCAGGTGGTGTCAAACGCACGATCTAGACGAAACTAGTGCCGGGAAGGCTTATGATATGGTAGAAAAAGTTTCAGCAATAATCAATTCAGAGATGCAAAGTAGAATAAACGCTCAACGACGGTACTATGATGGTCCTAGGCCAGACTGCGCTAGAGTCGTGAGCCTAGAACAGTTATAAAAACACGACGCTACATGAAAACAAGGGATAAGCACTCTAAAAAATGGCGCTCTTTTTTTGCCGATTGTCACAAAACTCTTCCCAAATCAAAATAACAGGATAGGCGCGAACTTTTTTTCACTATTTTTTTTCAGAAACCAGGGCAGCGACAACCAAAAAGTGCAACAAAAAGTCAATATGATGGCGAGTGTCTCAAAGCGCTCCCTGGGACCTAAAAACAGGATAGTAAAAAATATTTCCAGTCACTGAAATTTTGGCCTAAAAACTCTTTGGGGGTCTCCAGACTTATTTTGTGGAATCACTCCTCTTCTGTGGATGGAGATATACTGATGAAATCTGAAACCGACTCAGACAAGGAAACACAAATCTTGGAACAGATGGATCTTGACAGCAAACCTAATATGAGATGTAGTCGGAGTAGTGGTGGTATATGGACTCGGATAGGTGGTGGTATATGGACTCAGAGAGGTGGCGGATAAGTGGTGGTGGTATATGGCAGGGGCGATGATGATGGTGTGGCGGCAGCGTGATAACTTGTGACCAGAACTCGGAACTCTAAAAGACTAGACACTAAGACCACTAGACGAGCAACTTGACACGACGATGCAATCGCAAATTCAACAAAGCAAATACAGAAAAGATTATGCAATGGCTAAGATTGGTTTGGATACGATGAACTAATCTGAATTTGTTTTTTTGGCTTTTTCGTGGATTGTAGGTATGAAGAACAGAATCGATCTAAACTATGAAAAACTGTAAAATCTTACCAAGCAACCAGGAAATCTGATACCACTTGATAGCGGCAAAGGTGTCCCATCTTTTGATAAGATGGTGGCTATCATTGTTTGGTGGAGTAGACTTTGATGATCCGACTACGAACATGCGAGGACATCGTGCCTTAGCAATCTCTAAACCAACTCCGAGAGGTTATTGACCATGCCAGAGCACGATCAACCTAACCACGAGGGTCTATTTCCTGCACGGAAACGAAGAACAAGCAAGAAACTGAAATTGCAATCTGGATATTGCAAATAAAAGTGTAAAGCTTTATTAATGAAGGTGGGGTTCTGTGATGTCTTGGTCTGGTCGTTGAACACAAACGAAGTACGCAAAGTTGCAGCTATGGTGATTTAATCTAAATGAAGGTGGGGCTATATATATGTAGGAAGACAGGGGAAGTTTCGTGATCCCTTGGAGGAGTGGTCCGAAACCAACCCTTACTCTTGTTTCCCCACACATGCGGACTCTAAAAACAACCTATACTCAAGTATGTCGAAATTACATGGGCCTGGCCCAAAAAATAAGGTGATGCAACACCTATTATAAGCTATGGACAATATTTATGACAGGGCATCTTGTATATTCCATCCATGTCCTTGTATGTCATCAAGGAGGCTTCAAAGTACTGAAATCTGCACTAGAAACGCCGTTCTGGTTCCTTTCACGCGCGCCTTCATCTCCATGGTTGTTTCTGCTCTAGTGTTCATCCCTCTTGTCCATGCTAGGCCCTTCATTAGTAATCAACACAAATGTATCCAATTTAGGTAGCATCATATTCTCATGAACAATAGAATTATTACCAAGAAACCAAAGTACATGGTAATTCAGTTGGCGTGCATGAGCTCTAGTGATTGGTCCGGTATGTATAGCAGTAGGGGGTGTGGGTGTAACAATGTTATTGATGTCCTCATCACTTGTTGCGACCACATGATCAGATGATGTGCGTTGGTGTGAGGTCTGGGCACAACATCAAGGTTGTGGGTGTAGCAACAGAGGTTGCGAGGAAGGTCGCGAGGTCTGGGCATAGTTGATCCGTGTATTTTCTTTATGGGGCTTCGTTAAATAATATAATAAAAATAGTTCTGTGCATCCGTGGATGCTTCCACCTCCTTTTCATCAAAAAAGGAAAGGAAAAAAGTAATTTTTTAGAGAAAAGGCATGCGCCCAACTTTATAGATAGAGCCACCATGCAGAGTTCCAACCATCACAACCAACCAACCAAACAAGAAAACAAAAGTACACCCCAAATGAGGGAACACCGAAGTTAAGGTACATGGCTCCCAGGCCAATACATGGCACACAGGCCGAAGAGATAAAAATGACCTAGCCAGCAACTAGTCGAAGCAACGCTGAAAACAGCTAAACAACATGCTCTTGTCTGGAAAGGGAAGACGCCAAGGCCCGTACTTTAGAAATCATCAGATCAAGAGCATCACGGTCCTTCGTCTTAGTCAATGATCTCCACTACTGCAAGAGATTACAAGATTTAAATAAGCAGTCAGCAGGCTTAGCAGGAAAAACATGCTCGATGGTGAACTTGTTCCTAGTCGTCCACAAGGCCCAACAAATCGCTCTAAGTCCTACCCAATAGACCCTTTTAGTAACACCATTCAACGATTGGGCTAGGACCCGGAGCTCAGAGAAAGATGAGGAGTTCCATGTGACCTGTAGCCATGATCTAACACAACTCCAAACCAGCTTGGCGAAAACACAATGAAAAAAGATATGGTTCATATCCTCCAGAACACCACAGAGGGCGCAGAATTCTGACCCAGGGCTGTTCCTCTTACGAATTTGGTCCACAGCGGGCAAACGCCCTCTAAAAGATTGCTAGAGGAATATCTTGATTGTAGGAGGAATGCGGGCCCGCCAAACCTGAGAAAATCTCTTGGTGGGAGTGCCACCCACGAGTTTAGAAAAGCCACCAAACGAGGTAAGGGTCCAGACTACCTAGTCCACATTCTTCGAGAGCAGAGGGAAGAGAGCAAAGAGTCTTGGCCAGTCTTCAAGCTCTACGGGAGATAACGAACACCCAAAAGCAAGGTCCCAATTATTAGCCGAAAGCCCGGAGATTGAAATACTCGGGTTAGGGCAATAAGAGAACAGAGTGGGGAAGCTCACGGAGAGAGGTGAGTCTCCACACCACCAATCAAGCCAAAATCAAACAGAGGAGCCATCTCGAACCAAAAACTTCACATGGTCCAAAAACAGAGGTCTAAATTTAACCAAATCTTTCTAGAATTGGGATCCTCCTCAGGCAAAGGCAAACAAAGTACAAGAGAGGGGGAAGTACTTAGCTTTTAGGATGGAGTACCATAAGGATCCCACACCCGTTGTCATGATTTTCCACCACCAATTAATTAGAAGACACTTATTCATAATGGCAGCATTAATAATGCCCAACCCCAAAGGATTTTAGGTCTACACATAAGTTTCCACCTGACAAATCTGTATTTTCGCTTATTATCTAGAGCGTTCCAATAAAATTCCCTTCTATGTTTGTCAAAGCCTGCATGCGTGCCAGCTGAAAGCAAATAAAAGCCCTTGAGAAACATTGGTAAGGAGGATAGGCAATCGTTGATTAGTGCTACTTTCCCAGCATTAGTATTATATCCGCCTCGCCAAGGAAGGACCCTAGTGCCCACTTTAGCTACAGTATTAGGGGTAATAGATAGGCCCAAGTATTTAAAGGGGAAGGAACCCAATATGTAGTTGAGGAGGTGGGCCACCCTTAATGCCTCGGTGTCATCCACACCGGTAACAATGACCTCACTTTTAGAGAAGTTAATTTTAAGACCCGACAAGGTTTCGAAACAAAGCAGAACAAACTTGAGGTGGGTAATACAAGAGTAACTTAGATCGACCATAATGATAGTATCATCCGCATATTGAAGGTGGCTGATCCCTTCTGGAACGAGATGAGAGATGACAAGAGAGATGTGGCCATGAGAGGCCGCTCTAGACAATATAAGAGATAAAGCATCCGCAACAAAGTTGAACAGGATAGGAGACGCAGGGTCACCTTGCGGAAGGCCCCAACCATTAGCAAAGTAATTGCTGACCTGGCCATTAACAGAGACCACAGTATGGCCCCCCGAGACCAATTGCATGATCCTATGCACATAGGACCCATCAAAGCCTTTAGCTAGAAGCACCTTTCTCAAAAAAGGCTACCTAACCGAGTCGTAAGCTTTCTCAAAGTCTAACTTTCGAATTAAAGCTTTAGATTTGCGAATCATAAGATCATGCACAATCTCATAAAGAAAAAAGGATCCCATCAAGGATAAAACGACCATTAAAGAAAGAAAATTGGAAAGGGCTAATAGTTCTATGAGCTATAGGTGTAAGGCGAGTGGCAAAGCCCTTACCCGATAATTTAGCAAAAATATAAATAAGGGCAATAGGTCTGAACCGGGATATGAGCTCCGCTCCTTTTACTTCAGGGATAAGAGTAATAACCGCGTAGTTCAGGCGCGAGATATCCACCATTCCCAGGCAGAAACACTGAATAATTTGACACACCAACTTACGTTACTGTGGCCAGAACTTTTTAAAGAAGGGGATAGAATACCCATCAGGACCAGAGGCAACATATGGGTTAGCAGAGTTTATGACCTCCCAGATCTCCTTATCAGACAAAGGAATCATTAGCGCATCATTCTCATTAGCCGAAATCCTATTAGCATTATCCCATAGAGAGGAGGAGATAGAGAGGCCACTCTCCTTTTTGGCCCCCAGGAGAGAGGAGAAGAAATCCACGACATGGGAAATAATCTGGGATTGATCCAAAGATCTAGCACCATTAGTGATGAGGCTATTAATGAAACACCTTCTTCTTCTCCCATTAGCAATAGCAAAGAAGTAGGCCGTAGGAGAATCACCTTTAAGGGTCCACTTAAGGGTACCATGCTGGCGCCAATAAATTTCAGCCTGCTGGAGCAACTGCATCAGCACGGCTTATAGGTTATATCTGATAGACCACTCGTGGTCAGAAAGGCCAATCGAATCAGCAATTAGATCCATGCCCGAGATTTGATTTTCTAAGGAGTTTTTGTCCCTGCGTACCTCCGCAGCCCTATTGCGAGACCATCCCCTAAGAAACTTCCTCAGCTCATAAGAGCATTTGTGACAATCATCCATGGGGTCGAAGAACGTGGGGAGGGGAGAGGAGGAGTGAGATCATGAAAGCCTGCATGGGAATGAATCTCTCCACAAGAAGCCAAGGGGCATCGAATAGAAAGTGTGAAGAGGTCATAGGAAGATTGAGGTCAGAATCAAGGATGAGGGGTGCATGGTCAGAACCCACCGCAGGTTTAGATTTCAGATAAGCTCGAGGAAATAGAGAATCCCAGCCAAGGTAGATGAAGGCCCGGTCCAACACCGACCGGACCGGGTTAAGCTGGTGCTTAGACCAGGTGAAGCGAGCTCCCACCCCCGGAAGCTCGCCAATGGCGCAAGCACTAATGAAATTGTTAAAGGCATTAGCAAGTGACAAAGAAAAGTTGTGATTATTCTTATCAGAGGGTGTACGCAGAGGTTAAAGTCTCCTCCAATAACAATAGGAATCGTGTAGGACTCAATCTTAGTAGATAACTCGTCAAGGAACAAGGAGGTAAGCGAATGATCTACAGGGCCATAAACCACCGTAATACCCACACGGTTTTAAGATGTCGATGGTGTACCACAATACTTGCCCAGAAAATGCCATGGTCGAAAACAACAAAATAAAAAACATCTTGTTTGCAACCAATAAGAATGCCTCCCGAGTGCCCAGAGGAAGGAAGAAAGTGCCAATCGAATCTATCCATGCCCACAATCGCAAAGAGCTCATTAGGGGAAAAGGAATCTTTAAAAGTTTCCACAAGCCCTAAAATGTCGATTTTTGCCTCGGACAACATCCCTAATTTGGTCTCGGTGCCCCCTAGCGCCAAAACCTATAATATTCTAGAACAGAGCTTTCATTTGAAAGAAAGTTTTTGATGCGAAGACAAGACCTACAAGGAGCCACATAGGATTTAGAACGTTCGCTCCTGCCCCTTTTAGCTAGAGGGGGGTGTGAGACTGGCCACAACCATCGTCCACAACCCCCTCAATTGCCTGCCCAACATAACCCTAGTGGCCTCAGCCGTTGCGGCCTCCTTGTCCTTGGCAATGGCTGCTTGAGCCAACTCGTTAGCCCTGATGGTGGAAAGAATAAGCGAGGGGGACCCAACACCAGAATCAAAAGAAACACCACATTCGATAAGATATGCAACAAATGATCATCCGAAAGCGAAGGAAAAACAAGACAAATAGGAGAGGAAGGAGGGGGGTAGATGAGTCACCTACCTGGGTGGAAGATCCTTGGCCACAGCACGGCGCTCCGCCCGCAGATCCATCGGCTCGCCGGAATCCCAAACGCGCCGCCCCTTGCGTGCCGTCAACGCAGGCAAGCAAAGCAGAGGGGAGCGATCCGCGGGAGAGGCCGAGGCGGGGCCGGAAGCCAACGCAGCCCCCAGGTCCTTATCCATGCGGCAGTAGATGCCCGTCATCGATTGCTTTGAGCCCAAGGAGGCTCTACTCTTGGCCGTGAATTTTCTGACAGAGGTGATGTCTACTATGCAACTTTATTCTTGTAGACTTGTGTTGGGCCTACAAGCGCTTTGTAGGACAGTAGCAATTTTCCCTCGAGTGGATGACCTAAGGTTTATCAATCCGTGGGAGGTTTCGGATGAAGATGGTCTCTCTTAAGCAATCCTGCAACCAAATAACAAAAAGTCTCTTGTGTCCCCAACACACCCAATACAATGGAAAATTGTATAGGTGCACTAGTTTGGCGAAGAGATAGTCATAAAAGTGTAATATTGATGGTAGAAATATATTTTTATAATCTGAACAAATAAAACCAGCAAGGTAGCAAATAGTAAACAGGCACAAAAACGGTATTGCAATTCTTAAAAATGAGGCCCAGGGTCCGTACTTCCGCTAGTGCAACCTCTGAACAATGCTAACATAGTTGGATCATATGATTATCTCTCAAAGTGCAATAAAGAATCACTCCCGAGTTCCTATTAGCGGAGAGCAAAAGATAGCAATTGTTTGTAGGGCACGAAACCAACTCAAATATATTCTTTCCCTATTCAAGATTTTGTACTAAAATAACACAAAGCTATTTTTCCCGTTCGATCTATCCTAGAGTTCATACTAGGATCACCAAAGCAAATTCATATTCATAATACTCAATCCACACAAAGAACTATAAAGAGTCCCCAAAGTTACTGTCCGAGAAAACGTGCATCAACCCCTATGCATAGATTACCCCATATCACCGCGGTAATCCGTGAGTTGAATGCCATAACACATATCAAGTGAATCAATAACATAGCTCATTGTCACCTCAAGTATTCATATTGCAAGACATATATCATGTGTTCTCATCTCTGAATATTCAATCTGACAAGACAAAACTTTGAAGGGTAAAGATTCAATTCATCATAACAAGAGTATAGAGGGGAGAAACATCATATGATCCGCCTATATTAACAAATCCCATGATATATATCACGAGAGAGAGAGAGATCAAACAGATAGCTACTGGTACAAACCCTCAGCCCCGAGGGTGGACTACTCCCTCCTCATCGTGGTGGCCGCCGGGATGATGGAGATGGCCACCTGATATGATTCTCCCCTCCGGCAGGGTGCCGGAACGGGGACTAGATTGGTTTTTGCGGATATAGAGACCTTGCGGTGGCGGATCTTCTGATCTAGGTTTACCCCGAAGGGTTTTGGAATATTTGGTAATTTATAGTGCAAAGAGGGGGTGTAGGAGGCCACCAAGGTGGGCACAACCCACCTGGGCGTGCCAGGGGGCCCTAGCGCGTCCTGGTGGGTTCTGCCCCCTGGGGGCACCCCCCAGGTGCAGCTCAGGCCCATTGGGTTCCTTCTGGTCCATAAAAAATGTCCAAAAAGTTACGCAGTGTTTGGAGTCCGTTTGATATTGATTTCCTGCGATGTAAAAAGCAAGCAAAAGCCAGCAACTGGCACTGGGCACTGGGTCAATAGGTTAGTCCCAAAAAATGATATAAAGTTGCTATAAAATGATTGTAAAGACCCAAGAATGATAAAATAACAGCATGTATACTTCATAAATTATAGATACATTGAAGACGTATCAAGAGGTCTTCTTCTTCTTCGTGGTCAAGCTTGGTTCGGCAGGATGTGGGGGACGGGGGACGGGGGACGGAGGCAAGTCTTTAATCCCAGAGAACGTAGAAAACAGAGGACGAGCAGGCAGATTGGAACAGACCCTCGAGATAGGGGTGCCCGTGGTAACATTTTTTCCTCGGCCTACAGCCTCCTGGGTCATTGTCGGTATCAAAACCGGCGGATCTCGGGTAGGGGGTCCCGATCTGTGCGCCTTAGGCTGATGGTAACAGAAAGCAAGGGACACAATGTTTACCCAGGTTCAGGCCCTCTCGATGGAGGTAAAACCCTACTTCCTGCTTGATTAATATTTATGATATAAGTAGTACAAGAGTAGATCTACCACGAGATCGTAGAGGCTAAACCCTAGGAGCTAGCCTATGATGATTATGATTGTGATCGTGATTGGCCTTCCAAGGACCAACCTCTCCGGTTTATATAGACACCGGAGAGGGCTAGGGTTTACACAGAGTCGGTTACAAGGAAGGAAACATAATATCCGGACCGCCAAGCTTGTCTCCCACGCAAAGGAGAGTCCCATCTGGACACGGGACAGAGTCTTGAGTCTTGTATCTTCACGCTCCACTAGTCCAGACGAAGTATAGAGTCCGGCTGTCCGGATACCCCCTAATCCAGAAATCCCTTAGTAGCCCCTGAACCAGGATTCAATGACAATGTGTTCGGCGCGCAGTTCTGTCTTCGGCATTGCAAGGCCGATTCCATCTCCGAATACTCCAAAGTCCCTGTTACGACGAATAGTGTCCAGCTTCACATCAATGTTGTACTCCTCGGCTTCTGTGCCTCAATAATGAACATCTCCATGTGTCGAGCGAATGCGAGGAGCCGAGGTATTTTTGCATATGCCACCCCCTGGTCCAGTAGGTTGACCGTCTATTTGAAGAGACGGGGATTCTCAGATCCAAACCTCATCCTCTTCCCTCGAGCAAGCATCCAACAGAGCGCTATTGAAAAACCATTCCAACATGGCCGGTCGTCGCAACTCTTCTTCTCGCTCTCCCCGTTCCAAGCCGGGCGACTGGGAAGAGTGTTTCGTTCCTCATAGCCATTTGATAGAGTTACAGACCCAAGGGTTTCTCCCACCAGCGTTCATGGTCTCCGTCCGAGCTGGAATAGCCACTTATAATGGCGAGGAACAAGCGGAGGGGATCTCCTAATCCTTCCCCAGAGGAGCGAATATGCCTCATCCCGCATCTGCTAAGGGTCGTCGGGTTTCCTATCTACCCATTTCTTCGCGGGCTTCTAGAGTTCTACGGCCTCCAGTTGCACAACCACACCCCTGCCTCCGTGCTGCATATAGCAGGATACCTCGCCCTTTGTGAGCTATTCCTAGGCTGCGAGGCTCACTTTGGGTTATGGAAGAAGCTGTTCTGCCTTGTCCCTCGCAACCAGGGAGAGTCCCTATGTCAAGTGGGCAGAGCCGAAGTATGGCGCATCGCCGAGACCGGATACCTATCCGACACTCCCAAGAAGGCACCGGAGAACTGGCCCTCGGAGTGGTTTTATGTTGACGACGTTCCCCTTCCGGATCCAGTCCGAACAAGTCTCTGTCGGAATTCTGGGAACGGGGGTCCCCAAACTTGCCTGCCTGCGGCCTGTGGCGTGGCTCGAAGGAGGCCCAGCACAGCCCATCTTCATCAACGCAAGCTCAAGACCATCGCGAGGGGCCAAGCCTCACAGGGCGGATGACAAGGAGCTTCCTCAGGCACGGCCTCGTCAGGCTGGCTCATGAGGGGGCGGAGAGTTCAAGGCAGGGTACCTCACAAGGTGCCGATGATGCAAGCCATGAAGACCAAGGGCGCCAGTCGGGTGCCAGCCCGCGCAGTGTCCTCCTTTCCTCTTTGGTGCAAAGGGAGCAAACGCAGGCGAGAGCATCAAGCAAAGGCGTCCATTTTGGTGCAACAAGACCAAGACCAGCCCAACGGCCATAAGGAAGTCATTGTGGAGCCCAAGCTGGCGTCATCACCAGAGCCTTTGACAGGCGAGGACCAACTTTAGTAAGGATAAGTGTACCCGATGTTCCCCTTCAAAATGGCCAATTGTTAGCGCCCTTCCCGCTCAATATTTGGGAAGAGGCCCAGGGCCTTTGCCTATAAATAGGACTAGCCACCCCCAGGGTAGAGAGATGGGGATCCTCATCAAGAAACCAGTAGATAGAGCGACTGAACCCCTCCTAGCAGTTCATCGCACCAGCCAAGAACAGACCCTCGCGAGGTTGTTCTTCTTTGTATTGTTCATCATCAAGCTCAAGAGGCAATCCACCAGACCACACACTGGAGTAGGGTATTACACCACAATGGTGGCCTGAACCAGTATAAATCTTGTGTCTCTTGTGCTGTTTAGTTTGGTAGTTTAGGTCCTAGCGATTCGGCGAGGAGCAAGCTAGCAGAGGGTTGAATCTCAGCGCGCACCCTAGAGTTCGAACCTCAAGGGTCTGCCGGAACCCGAAATCCAACATTTGGGGCGCCAGGTTGGGGTGCGCCGGAATCTTCCTTCTGTCATCTTGTTCTTCCCCGACCACCGCAACCATGTCTGACGCTCGTTGGGCTCGTGCCGAGCGCCGAGCCTCCCTCGCCTCCCATGTCGCCCAGATGGCTCCGTCGGCGGGCGCCCTCGTCGTTAACCATCACCTGCTGTCAACGCCGCCACCGGCCCGGCGGGGAATGAGCAGCAAGCATCGTCCTAGCACCCGTCCATGAGGCGGGATGGCCGCACTGCCACGCCCACGCTCACCCCCGCTGGTTCTTCGTCACGCGCACCCCGCGCAGCCATGGAGGCCCGAGCTGCGCTCATCGCGGAAAACGAGCTCCTGCGCTACCGCCCCATCGACGACGTCTACGAAGAATGGCTCGACCGAGTCCCTGAGCTCGTCCGCGCCGCCGGGGGCGCCCCCGCTCCGTCCTTCTCGCTGCACCGCACCCCGCCCCGCGCGGGCGATGAAGTTCCTGGGGTGCCTCAGCTGCCTCCTCCTCAAGAAGGCGCCCTGGCCCCAAGGCGCAAGGCCCCTGGGCGGAACCCGCTCCACCAGGCGCCAGCGCGGCAAGAGCAGAGCTGCCAAGAAGTCCCTCGCCCACGAGAAGCTGCCCGAGCGCTCCCTGCTCCAGCACGTCAAGACCCTGCGCTGCCCCCAGCCGCGACGCACGGGGACCTGCAGGACCAAGCTCTCCATCGCCCAAGGCCCCTCGTGGCCACGGCGGGCTGCCGCGCCTTCACCTCCGAGCTGCGCAACGTCGCGTGGCCCTACAAGTTCAAGCTAGACCCGCCCCCTCGCTACGACGGCACGATTGACCCCGCGGAGTTCCTCCAACTCTACGGGTTGGGCATCGAGGCTGCCAACAGAGATGAAAAGGTCATGGCGAACTGGTTTCCCATGGCGCTCAAGGACGGAGCCCGCACCTGGCTCCTGAATCTGGCCCCAGGCACGATCTCCTCCTGGGATGAAATGCGCATCCGCTTCATCGCCAACTTCCAGGGTACTCGCGACCGGCCACCCGCCGTGAGCGACATGCGCCGTATCAAGCAGCAGCCAGGGGAAACTCTGCAGAAGTACATCCAGCGCTTCAACAACGCGTGCCTCAAGATTCCCAGGGTAACGGAGGAGGCCATCATCTCTGCCTTCTCCGACGGTGTGCGCGACGTCAAGATGAAGGAGGAGCTGGCGATGCATGAAGACCTGTGCACCTCCCTGGAGCTGTTCAACTTGGCGACCAAGTGCGCCAGGGCTGAGGAGGGGCGCCTCTCCCTCCTCGAGCTGCCTGCCGCGGACCCCGAAGAGAAGAAGCCCAAGGCCAAGGACGTGAAGCGCAAGGGGGCTGCCGTGCTCGCGGCCGAGCCAGACACCAAGCGGGGCAGAGATCAGCCCGAGTCCTCCAAGGGCAATCGGTACTGCGTGTACCACGACCTCCACACCCACAACACCAATGAATGCCAAGAGCTCCGGGCCATGCGCGAAGGAAGGGTCGGCAGACGTCCCGACCGCAGCGACCGGGGCTACGGCCGAGGAGGAGGAAGCAATGCAGGACGCTGGGAAGACCGCGGCCCGCGCCAAGGGTGGCGCGACCAACCTCGCGAGGACCGCTGGCAGGACCCGCCTCGCGAGGGAGGCTGGAGGGATCAGCCTCGCGAGGATCCCCCGCAAGGGAACGCAGGCCTCCCTCCGCAGCCGCCACAGCCAAGAAGGAATGAAGACCGTCATTAGGACGAGGGGGCTGGGGGCTTCCAGGAACCACGTGCAATCGCCTGGATCCTGGGCGGAGCTCAAGCCCCAGCCTCTCAGCGCATCTTCAAGCAGTTCGCCCGCGAAGTGAATGCAGTCCTCCCCAAGCTCGACACCACGCGCCCTCTCGGGTGGTCGGCGTGCGCCATCACATTCAGCTCAGCAGAATAGCTCAAGTGCGCGGCCACAGCAGGAGTCCTCCCGATGCTTTGTTCCCCAATCATCAGCAACGTGCTAGTCACCAGGACCCTCATCGATAGCGGGGCAGGGCTCAACGTCTTGTCCATGGAAACGTTCAACAATCTTCAAGTGCCTTACAGTCAGCTTCAGCCAACCAAGCCCTTCTCCAGAGTCACCGACGGCTCCACGGTCCCGATAGGGCAGGTCCGCCTTCCTGTCACCTTCGGGGCACGCGACAACTACCGCATCGAGCTCATCGACTTCGACGTCGCCCACATTCGCCTGCCGTACAACGCCATCGTCGGGTATCCGGTGCTGGCCAAGTTCATGGCCGTAACCCACCACGGCTACAACGTCCTCAACATGCCAGGAAGCGGCGGGGTCATCACGGTGCCTTGCGAAGAGAGAGACGCAGTGTGCTCCCTGGAGCGAGCCTTTCAGGCCACATCACTGGAAGACCTAGACCGCAGCAGCAGGAGGCCTCCCGAGGCCACACCCAAGAAGAAGAAGACATCAACCGGCCTGGCCCCTCAGGAGGCAGGCCCCTCAGGGCCCGCGCCTGGCCAGGAGGAGCCTCCTTCCATCGCGTAGGGAAGCGCGCCCGGCGCCCTCCTCAGGCAGGGCTCGGGGGCTCTCCCCTGGAGGGCCGCCGACCTCGCCAAGGTCACGAGGGAGGCGCTTGGGCACCGCGTGGTGGCGTGCTTCGAAGCACGTTTCCCTCAAGAAGGAGCAAGGCAAGGAGGGCCAAACCCTCAGGAGTTCGTCAGCAAGGCCATTCAAGAGTTACAGGAGTCAGGGGTCATGAGAGGTAGCCGCCGCCTACCCGCTGTGGCCCCCCATCCAGGCGAGGATGGTGGGCTGCGCGTCTGCATCGACATACCAGGGCTCAACTGAGCCGCGTCTCAAGAGCACCTCTGGCCCTCGCGAGTGGGACGTTGCGAGGGTCCGCCCCACAACTACATGCGCATGCCTTACGGCCTGCCAGGGCCGGATTACTCCCAGGCCGCGTGGGTCCATCCCTGTGGCATGTATCCCTTTTATCTCATGTCCTTAGCTTATCTTATTGGGGGCGCCCCTCGGGCTGCATCATCCCCAAGCCGCTCGGGCCTGTCCCAGCGGCTTGTATCCTTCTTGCGTTTATCTTAGGGCTATGCTTTCGATCCACCATGCTTGTTATTTGATGCCTTTTTCTCCTGGGTGTCAGAATCTTGCACGTTAAAGCGGGGGTGCCTGAGCATCGCGACTCAGGGCTCCTACCGGCTCTCTGGCCCTCACCCTCTGGTCTTGTCCATGGTATCGCGACCTGGCATGCCAGCGACGGCTGAGACCAGCCCGAGAGCCGGGACCCGAGGACGTAGAGTTTCGTCATCTAACCCAGCTTGCGCGTTAAAGGGGGGGTGCCTGAGCATCGCGACTCAGGGCTCCTACCGGCTCTCTGGCCCTCACCCTCTGGTCTTGTCCATGGCATCGCGACCTGGCATGCCAGCGACAGCTGAGACCAGCCCGAGAGCCGGGACCCGAGGACGTAGAGTTTCGTCATCTAACCCAGCTTGCGCGTTAAAGGGGGGTGCCTGAGCATCGCGACTCAGGGCTCCTAACGGCTCTCCGGCCCTCACCCTCTGGTCTTGTCCATGGCACCGTGACCTGGCATGCCAGCGACTGCTGAGACCAGCCCGAGAGCCGGGACCCGAAGATGTAGGGCATCGGCATCTAGCCAAATTTGTAGGAACACACTCCAAGATAAGGCCCAGAGCCAGGCGCAATCCTCCTTGAGGTAGGGCCCCGTGAGTCCTGCGCTGGCTCACGGGTCCAGATACACCTTGTCAAGCCCTAACGTGCCGGCCATATGTCAGGTTGGGGCTCTATACGCCCCGGGGGCTCCTCCCGGAGGGGAGCGCCCTCCCACGTACCAGTGGAAGCACCATGCTCCGTGCTGGCTGACGACACTGCCGAGGAGCGGCTATGCCCGTACGCATACGGAAGCGCTATGCTCTGCGCTGGTGATAAACAACTGAGGGTGGCCTCCGGGCCGCATCAACCTCAGGGAGCCCGGAGCTCAGTGTCTGGCCTTGTCGCAACGCCTCCCCTCGGGAGTGCCGCGCGAAGGGGCTAGGCACGGGGGCTGCGCCTGGGTCTCGCCCAGACGCACCCCACCTGGCCAGGCCCCCCTGGGCCTGGTTCGTCACATGTCCCTCCCCGAGCGGAGCCGAGGTACGAAGGCCGTTTGAGCGTCAAGGGGGACTCCTGAGCATCGCGTCTCAGGAGCCTAACTGGTCACGTAGCCCCTCACTCCTTAGTTCCGAAAGGCTAACGGCGGTTCAGGTATGCGCGGGGCCGGGCCCTGCAGACGTAGAACGGAAGATCCACCCACACCTCACCTCCCTACTTGTTGTTCGAGCGCCAAGGGGGACTCCTGAGCGTCGCGACTCAGGAGCCTAACTTGTCACGTAGCCCCTCACTCCTTGGTCCCGTCCTGGTTTCCGGTCGGGGCCAACGGCGGGTGAGGTATGCGCGGGGCCGGGCTCTGCCGGCGTAGAACATAAGCAAGTAGGAAGGAATAATGCAAATTTCAGAGAATTCAAAAGCAAATATTATAGTCCATGCTGTTATCACAGCATCAAACATAAGTTTTAATGCCTCCCCGAGGCATGGTACATGCGCAGGAATTAAAAACAGGACGGGATCCACGACGGAGTCACTTGCCGGCGGGGGAGCCGTGTGGAGTAGGTTCGCCTTGTGGAGCAGCAGGGCTAGCAGCGCTCCGTTTCGGCCTGGTGCTGAAGGCCCGGAACTTCCCTAGCAGAGCCTCCGCGCAACCCTTCACGGCCTCAGCAGCGGCAGCGGCACGCTCGCCGCTCACTGGCTCCAGCAGGCTGTCGAAGTTGATGTCGGGGTCACGAAGATAGATGTGGGTGAAGACCCGCGTCAGCACTGCAGAGGACAAGACGCGTGCCTCGGCCTCAGCCGTAGGGCCAAGGCCAAGGGTGACGCCTTGAAGGGCGCGAACCAGGAAGGGAAGCAGCTTGGCGGGGCCATCCTCCTCGCCGGCCAGCGGGCTCTCAAGGCCGCTGTCATAAAGTGTCTTCAGCGAAGTGCGAGCCTTCTCCTCCATATCCGCGAAGGCCACGCGATCCTCGGCGAGAACCCGGGGCTTGCCATCCAGCTCAACTCTCCTCGCCTCCAGCTCTTGCTCCAGCACGCCAAGGCGGCAACGGCGCCTCTTGAGCTTGGCCTCCAGGTCCTTGACGGCCGCCTCGCGAGCCTTCATGTTTTCCTCCTGCTCTTGGCGAAGGCGGGCCTCCTCGGCACGCTGGTTCTGCAGGCCCTTCAGCTCGCTCCCCAGCGTCTCACAGCGACCTTGGACGCTAGCTGCCTCCCCCAGGGCAGCATCACGGGCAACCTTCGCCTCACGGACGGCCTGTTTCTCCTCGTCGCAAGCCGTCGAGGCCTGGACCAGCGCCGCCCGTATCGAAGCATCGGAGCGAATCTAGCTAGAAGCCAGCTCCAAGCGCCCGGCCACCAGACAGGGGTCGGCGCCCAGAAGATCCTGCCGCAGACGGTCCAGTCCGGCAATGGTGCGATCCAGAACTGTATTCGGAGAAGCAGTAGTCGGTGGAGAAGGAGGAGAAGACGGCTGTGTGACCACTACACCTTGAGGCGGAACCAGCGGCGCCACGGCGGTAGTGGAGGCAGCATCAAGTAAGGGCACCTCGAGAGTCGCCTGGGTCAAGGGGGCTGAGCTCGCCCCAGCGGGCTCAGCCTGGCCTCGCGAGGACGCCCGGGCAGGGGAGGCCTGCGCGTTACGATCACCTTCTTTCTCGGGCAGAGGCACCGCCACGGATGGGACCTCAGGAGCTCCCTTTGGCTTCTTTGCCGCGGGCGCCAGCCTGGCCAAAGGATATGGGCATCAGGTCTCAACGATAGAGCAATAATCAAGGCGGGAAGCAGGCACTTACAGGTCGTCGCTAGTGGACTCAAGCAGCCTCCGGCCGTACTTCAAGCCCGAGAGCCGGCTGCAAGGGTTGGCTTCAAGGGGCTCGGGAGTAGGAGGCGCTCTTGTGGATCGGAGGCAGGCTCTCGCCGCGGGTCTGCCCAGTCCGGTCCTTCTTCGGGATCGGAGGCAGGCTCTCGCCGCCCTGCTCACCCTCATCCTCGTCGTCGTCGCTTTGGGGAAGGCAGAGAGTGCGGGACCTGCGACGAAGGGGAGGAGCTCTTGACTCCGCCTTTGAGTCAACCCCCTCTTCCTGCTCCCCTTCTTCCTTCTCTTCGCTGGAGTCGTCGGAAGACACGTCCACCAGGTCCTCTGGAGCCTCCACGGACACGGGCCCGTCCCCATTGAAGACAGGCATGGACCCCACTACCTGCTCCGAGTCCTCGTGAAGGAACAGCGGCGTAGGAGCGCCCTCCAGCCTCGCCACTTCTCCCCCAACCAAGGACTGGAGGACCGCCGCCAGATCCTCGTCAGCCAGGACCACGGGGCTCGAGTGAGGCCTCCACATCGGAAGCGAGTACTGACGGAGCGGAGCAAGTTGATGCTCCAGGAACTCCCTCAGCAGTGACGCACCGGTCAGCTTCGCCGCCGCCACGCTGGCCGGCCTCAAATCCGCGTCCATCTTCTCCAACACCAGCTTCACGCAGGGATCTAGAAGCTCGACTCGGGACCAGTCGTCGGAGCTCGCGGGGTGCTCCGTGGGCAGGATCAACCGAGGATGGATGCGCCCAGCATCCACCAAAACCCACTTGCTCCTGACGCCCTCAATCCTCTTCCCAGGGTTTGAAATGGAAATGGCACCGCCATATGCGACAAAGCTCGCGCACGCGGAGGCGGAACCACGGGAGGTTCGGATGGAGAAGGAGTGGCGCAGCAAGGCCACCGAGGGCTTCACCCCTACGTGAGCCTCACAATAGTAGGCGAAGATCGCCAGAAGAAGAACATAGTTGGGATGGAGGTGCAGAGCTTGAATATTGTAGTGGCAGAGGACAGAGAAGAAGAACTCAGAAAAGGGAGGCACCAGACCGGCAACGATGGCGCTCACGAAGAGCGGATAGAAGGTGCTCCCTCGACCTTCAGGGACTGCAGAGCCGGCCTTGAACGTCTTCGTCCCGTCGATGCCCTGCGCCTCCGCCATCTGGCGCACCAGGGCAAGGCTCGCCCCCGACACATTTGGCGGGTCTAAGGCAGGCGATTACCAAGCTCCGGTCGGGGCTTGGCGAGGCGCCATGACTGCCTAGGGCGCGCAGGCGGAGTAGAGCTAAAGATTTTGGAAGCAGGGAGGAGAGGCGCAAGAAAGGGGATCTAAGCAGCAACTGGAGGAGATAAAGGAGGCAAGGGAGATGCCGCTCTTTTATCAACTCACGCGGTTGCAGAGGCACCCACGTCCAATCAACTGCCACGCGGCGCCCGAGGCCGCAGGCTGTTAGGGCCCGCGACGCTTCGCACTTGCCCTTTCGCCTCTCTGCCCAGCCAAGTTCGGGCGCGCCGTTGGCCCGGGGACTACTGTCGGCGTTCTAGGAACAGGGGTCCCCAGACTTGCGTGCTTGCGGCTTGCGGCGTGGCTCGAAGGAGGCCCAGCACAGCCCATCTTCATCAATGCAAGCTCAAGACCCTCGCGAGGGGCCAAGCCTCGCGGGGCGGATGACAAGGAGCTTCCTCAGGCATGGCCTCGTCAGGCTGGCTCATGAGGGGGCGGAGAGTTCAAGGCAGGGTACCTCGCGAGGTGCCCATGACGCAAGCCATGACGACCAAGGGCGCTAGTCGGGCGCCAGCCCGCACAGTGTCCTCCTTTCCTCTTTGGTGCAAAGGGAGGAAGCGCAGGCGAGAGCATCAAGCAAAGGCGTCCATTTCGGTGCAACAATACCAAGACCAGCCCAACGGCCAGAAGGAAGTCATTGTGGAGCCCAAGCCGGCGTCATCACCAGAGTCTTTGACAGGCGAGGACCAACTTTAGTCAGGATAAGTGTACCCGATGTTCCCCTTCATAATGGCCAATTGTTGGCGCCCTTCCTGCTCAATATTTGGGAATAGGCCCAGGGCCTTTGCCTATAAATAGGACTAGCCACCCCCAGGGTAGAGAGATGGGGATCCTCATCAAGAAACCATTAGATAGAGCAACTGAACCCCTCCTAGCAGTTCATCGCACCAGCTAAGAACAGACCCTCGCGAGGCTGTTCTGCTTTGTATTTTTCATCATCAAGCCCAAGAGGCAATCCACCACACCACACACTGGAGTATGGTATTACACCACAATAGTGGCCTGAACCAGTATAAATCTTGTGTCTCTTGTGCTGTTTAGTTTGGTAGTTTAGGTCCTAGCGATTCGGCGAGGAGCGAGCCGGCAGAAGGTTGAATCTCCACGCGCACCCTAGAGTTCGAACCTCAAGGGTCTGCCGGAACCCGAAATCCGAGAGTCTCCCTGAGTTCAACAACGCTCCACCGAAGGCGCGTCGAAGCTGCCGCCCTCGGGGCCCCCAAGAGGAGGATACCACAGAAATACATTTTCTGATGAGTCGGATAAAGTTACTAGCCAAATCCGGGCTGATGATAGTCGAGGTCATGGCAATATGCATAATGCGGGGAGTGCAGCTGCTTCAATATCGGGGGAAGCCCATGTGGCACTACAATGGGGAAGATGATGCCACCCGCTGTGGCCGTAAAGGTCTGGACTCTGCCAAGGCTCTAGCGAGGATATTGTCCGATTTATATAAAGGGGAAGAAGAAGAATTCCTTCACATTAAACCGCGGGATGGGTTTTCTATGTACAACCCCCCAAACTGGGTAAGTCGTCATTCTTTCCCCTGCTTCACTTATTATGGCGTTCTTTGCCAAGATTATTTACCTCGATATTTCCGAGCAGGAACTGAGGAGGGGCGTAGAAGGAATCTCCAACCCCTCCCCGCAGCTAGAGGACCCCGGAAGGGCCCTCGATCCAGGGCTCGAAGAAGATGCGGATTTTACTATGGAGCTCGTCAACGGGATATTTTATTAGGCGAGCTGCGATGGCGCCTCAGTGGCCATTTCCGCCGACTATCCCGAACTGCTGCCCATGTCACGTGTAAGCTAAGCCGAAACCCTATCCTTTGAAGAGGATTCCTTTCTAATATCATGCCTTGCACCTGAAGTGTTGTGTTTTTGCAGAGACGACGATCGGAACGCGGAGCCGAGCCCCTAGGGGCCCGTCGGCAACGGATGTCCGGATCGGGCAGGCTTAAGAGGAAGCCGGTTAGGGCCGAAACGCCGCTACAGAGGTAAGGTAAAAACCTGTTATGTGATTATTGTATTTGAAATGTGACAGCGCCCTTCGTGTCCTGGCAGCAAGAGGAGTAGCCGGACTATATCCGGGGATTCTGCCAATCATGCCTCCACCAGCCGGATTCCAGAGCCGGCTTTGTTAGAGGAGGCGGACGTGGGGCCGATGCTGCATTGTCCTCCGACAAAGGACGTAGACATGCTCTCTGCCACGAACTCTAAAGTAGAGAGCGCCATGAATCATCGGCGCCGACGAGCCGTACTTCTCCATAACATCTTTTCTGAAGAGGCATTTAATGCTTTCAATTCGGGGGATACATACATCCGAGCTGCTCAAGGCGGGCTCGCCCAAGCGACAGACCAGTATACCAAAGATATACGGGTAAGAAAATTTGATAAGCATGCATAGCAGTAGCCCCTGAGACTTGAAACGGTTGGAACAACTGTTTTAAGGATCAATTTATGCACAGGTCCTTGTAGATAAGAATGAGCAATTGTCTTGGGAGCTGGAGGAGTGCAAGGCCTAGCTAAGGGCCACGGTTGCCAAGTTAGAGGAATCCCAGAAGGCCTCATCTGGTAACATTTGTCTCAATTGTACGAAGATGCACCAGTTAGTAAGTGGCTGGTATGACAAGTCTAACAGAAAATTCTGCAAACAAATCCCGGGGCGAATCCGGAGGGCGTAAGAGATGACGAGTCGCATCTCAAAAGGCAGATAAAGGATGGCGAGCGTGTTCTTACGCAAGTTAGGCAGGAGAAGAACAATCTTCAAGATGCCAATGTCCGGCTGGATGTGGAATTAAAAGACGTCCGGGCTCAGCTGGCGGACTCCGTGAAGGAGAACAAAAGGCTTCGACGCGGCATTTATGGTAAGTGCCTGGACGAACTGTAGTACAGCTCGGCGAGGAAGCGTATTGAAAGAATTTTTGTTTGTAGGTATGCTGCCGGGCCGCCGTGAAGAGGAGATGCCCGCGTCTGTAGGAGATTTACTACAGGACCACTCACAACTGCACGAACGAGCTCGGCAGGTGATGCAGGGCCTTGTTCAAGTCTTGTGGCCGTCAAGCTTCCTGCCGAATGGCATGGGGGAGCTTGTGGATATGCTTCAAGGAGCACGGCGGCGCTTACGATTGTGGAAGATGTCAGCCTGCCGACAAGGTGGAAGAGAAGCCTGGGCTATGGTGAAGACGCGCTACACCAAGTTGGACCCGAACCATATGGCTGAAGTCGGACCGGCGGGGCCAGATGGGCAAGCAATTCCCGTGAGTTTGGTGTATGACCAGGTAGCGTTAGCTACAAAGTATTCCCAACAGGGTTGTAAGCTAGATAGCCTGTTGGATGGTATAGAGGAATATAGTTAGTCCAAGTGACTGTGTTAATTCAATGGACATAAGTAGTCCCTAGCCGGATTAAAATCATTTGTCTTGGCGGACCTTTTCGCTTCAGCCCCCAGATCTGATAGTCCGGGTGTATCCGAATACCCGCTCAGTTATGCAGAACCAGGATATGCATGGAAATCAGGCGTAGGGGTCATAAGTGCTTGAACACACAAGTACCCAACTAGTTATGTTATATTACATGGATAGTAAGAAACATCTTCCAGGGAGAATAGTTCCATTAGGGGTTCCTTTCCCTGGGTGCGCATGCGACGATGCACATGTCCGGACTACGAACAAGGACACATGATACAAAACTTCTGGGGATTTACGTTGTACTAAACGAATACATCTTTTGGTCACCGACCGAATATTCCCTTAAGGATGCTAGCTTTCGGCTTCACCCAGTCTGAGTGATGAGGACATCAATACCATTGTTACACCCACAGCCCTACTGCTACATATACTGGACCAATTACTAGAGCTCGCGCGCGCCAATTAAATTATCAGGTACTTTCATTTCTTGGTAATGATTCTAATGTTCATGAGAATATGATGCTGCCTAAATTCGATACATTTGTTTTGCTTACAAATGAAGTGCCTAGCTTGGAGAAGGATGAACATTGGAGCAAGAACAAGCATGGAGATGATGGCATGCGCAAGGGGAACAAGAACGGAGTTACAAGTGATGATTTGAGGACTTTGAAGCCACCATAATGAGTGCATGAAGCCTTGGACGAAATATACAAGATGCCACTTCATAAATTTTGTCCAGAGGCTATTCTAGGTGCTGCGTCACCTTATTATTGGGCCAGGCCCATGTAATTTCGAAATACATAAGTATAGGCTATTTTTAGAGACCGTATGTGTGGGGAAACAAGAGATAGGGTTAGTTTCGGACCCCTCCACCAAGGGCCACAAAATTCACCCCCTCTTCCTCCATATATACAGCCCTTAGGGCACCATTTTGACTTTGGGTTTTGTTTAGATTAAAAGTTCGCCATAGCTGCAACTTCGCGTACTTCGTTTGTGTTCAACGACCAGACAAAGGCGTCAAAGAACCCCACCTTGATCAATAAAGCTTTCCTCTTATATTCGCCGTATCCAGATTGCAATCTTAGTTTCTTGCTTGTTCTTCATTTGCCTGCAGGAAACAGACCTTCGTGGTCAGGTTGATCGTGCTCCGGCGTGGTCAATAACCTCTCGGAGTTGGTTTAGCGATTGCTAAGGCACGATGTCCTCGCATGTTCGTAGTCGGATCGTCAAAGTCGACTTCCACCAAAGCGATATCCATCACCTCATCGAAAGACGGGACACCTTTGCCTCTATCAAGTGGTATCAGATTTCCAGGTTGCTCGGTGAGATTTTATAGTTTTTCGTAGTATAGATCGAGTCGGTTCTTCATACCTACAGTCCACGAAAAAGCCACACAAAAAAATTAGGGTTAGTTCATCATATCCGAACCAATCTGAGCCTTTGCATAATCTTTTTAGGGTTTTGCTTTGTTGAATTTGCGGTTGCATCGTCGTGTCTAGTTGCTGGTCTTAGCGTCTAGTCCTTTAGAGTTTCGAGTTCTATCACAGTTTGTCACGCCGCCGTTGCACCATCTTCATCGTTGTTGCCATATACCACCACCGCTGCCATATCCCACCAACACTGCCTTATACCACCACCGCTGCCATATCCCACCAACGCTGCCATATACCACCACCGCTATCATATACCGCCACCGCTGCCATATCCTACCACCATATATCCACCACCAATCCGAGTTCTTTTCGTAGTAGGTTTGTTTCCGAGATCCATCTAATTTCCGATTCGTGTTTCCTTGCCTGAGTAGGTTTCGAAAAAAAAAGAGTCTGGAGACCCCCGGGCAGTTTTTAGGCCAATATTTTGGCAACCGAAAATATTTTTCCCTATCCTATTTTTAGGTCCCCAGGAGTGTTTTGAGACATTTGCCGTCATAGTGATTTTTTGTCGCACTTTTTTCGTCGTCGCTGCCCTGATTTTCGAAAAAAATTGTCAAAAAATTTCGTTCTCATCTTGTCAGTTTGACCTGGGAAGAGTTTTGAGACACTCGCCATTATAGTGATTTTTTGCAAAAAAAAAGAGCAGCGCAGAAAAAAGAGCAGCGCAAAAAAAAGAGCAAAAAAAAATTCCAGAGTGTGCTTTTCCCTTGTTTAAGTGCAGCGCCGTGATTTTTTTATTCCAGAGTGTGCTTTTCCCTTGTTCTAGGCTCGCGTCTCTAGCAAGGTCTAGCCTAGGACCAGCAGAGTACCGTCGTTGAGCGTTTATTTAACTTTGGATCTCTGAATTGATTATTGCTGATCCTTTTTGCTACCATATTATAAGCCTTCCTAGCTCCACATACCTATGCGTCGTGTGTTTGACTCTCCCTGGTAGTCGCTCTATCCAAGCTTTGAGAGTTTTGACTACAACAGTTGCCGATCACCGCCTGCTGCTGGGTAAGAACTGGTAAGAATTTGAGATTCGCTTGACGGATTTGTGACACCCCACCACCACCATATTCCAGTAGTCTGTAGGATCATATTCTTGTCTGTTTCTATTGTTGCTAACTATGGCAGGAACACAAGTCAACGAGATTGACTGGGAGAACATGAAGAACAAGGAGCTTCATGATAAGTTTCATCAAATGTTGGGTCAACAGGTGGAAGACGTGATAGCCAGTTTTGGAAAGGCAATGGAGATGATGGATGACATTGAGAAGTCAATTGACCCCAAGTTGGACGCCAAGTTTGATGAATTACTCAAACATCTCCCACAACCAGTTCTACGCCGCGATACAGTAGGGCGAGCACAGCGTGTTCCTATTGAGCCAGGACAAAATTCTGGTGCCGCTGCTACTGCTGGTGGTGCTTCTGTAGCTCCTGCTGTTACTGCAGAGGTGGAGGACTATTACGAGGATGAGGTTGATCAAATTCAGAACTACGTGGAGCCACCAGCACCACCACCACCAGGTCGACCACAGGTATATGTTCGCAATGGTAGGCCTGCACCACCACCTCAGGTACGAGATAATGACCATATCCCGAAACTGAAATTGAATATTCCACCATTTGAGGGTAGATATGTTCCTGATATATATCTTACATGGGAGTTAGAAATGGAACAACGTTTTACATGTTTACAATATCCCAAGGAGAGACGGGTTGCTGCTGCTGTTTGTGCTTTCACTAGTTTTGCATGTGTATGGTGGTCTGAACATTGTAGATTATATCCTATTCCAACTACTTGGGCTGCTTTGAAAACGGCTATGCGTACTCGTTTGGTTCCACCATATTATCAACGTGAATTGCTTCAAAAATTGCAGCGTTTAAGACAAGGAAAAAATTCTGTAGAAGAATATTATCAGGAATTACAAACTGGCATGATTAGATGTGGTATTGTTGAGGAGAATGAAGCTATGCTTGCACGTTTTATGGGTGGATTAAATAGACAGATTCAGACCATTCTAGAGTATAAGGAGTATACTAATATCACTCGTTTATTCCATCTTGCTTGTAAAGCTGAACGTGAAGTGCAGGATCGACAAGCATTGGCGTGAACTAACTTTTCTGCAGGTCGACTTTCATCATGGACACCGCGTGCATCCTCTACTTCCACTGCACCAGCACCTCCATCAGCTGCTACCTCCAGCCGTGATACAAGAAAGCAGGCACAACCACCACTATCTGCCAAGAGCGCACCTACTGGGCCCGCACAGAGCTCTTCTTCGTCCATGGCATCAACAGGGCACACAAGTGATATTATTTGTCGTCGTTGAAAGGGAAGAGGACATTATGCACGAGAATGCAAATCTCAGTGTGTGATGATTGCTACTGAGGATGGTGGGTTTGAGTCTGCTAGTGATTATGATGAGGAGACTTTGGCACTTATTACAAGTGAAGAACACGGTGGAGATGATTCTGATCATGAGACGCAATACATGGTTCCTGAAGATGCTGACAGGTATGAATGTTTAGTTGCTCAATGTGTTTTGAGTGTGCAGGTTACACAAGGTGAGGAAAATTAGAGGCATAATTTGTTCCATACAAAGGGAGTTGTGAAGGAACGTTCTGTGCGCGTCATCATAGACGGAGGGAGCTGCAACAACTTGGCTAGAATGGAGATGGTGGAGAAGCTCTCTCTCACCACAAGACCACATCCACATCCTTACTACATCCATTTGTTCAACAACAGCTGCAAGGTTAAGGTAACACGTACTGTTCGTGTGCATTTTAATATCTCTACATATGCTGATTATGTTGATTGTGATGTGGTACCTATGCAAGCATGTTTCTTATTACTTGGTAGACCATGGTAATTTGATAAAAATTCTGTACACGATGGTAGAAATAATCAGTATACTCTTGTTCATAAGGATAAAAATAATACTTTGCTTCCTATGACTCCTGATTCCATTTTGAAAGATGATATTAATAGAGCTAATAAAGCAAAACAGGAGCAAAATTAGAGTGAAAATCAGATTGTGGCAAAAGAATTTGAGCAACAAATGAAGCCTAATAATAAACCATCTAATGTTGCTTCTGAAATTAAATTGAAAAGTGCATGTTTATTTGCCACCAAATCTGATATTGATGAGCTAGATTTCAGCAAATCAGTTTGCTATGCTTTTGTGTGCAAAGAGGCATTATTTTCATTCGAGCACGTGCCTTCCTCTTTTCCTCCTGCTGTCACTAACATTTTGCAGGAGTTCGCTGACGTCTTTCCACAAGACGTGCCACCGGGATTACCGCCTATTCGAGGGATTGAGCATCAGATTGACTTAATTCGTGGTGCTTCACTGCCAAACCGTGCGCCATACCGTACCAATCCAGAGGAGACTAAGGAGATTATGCATCAAGTACAAGAGATTCTCGACAAAGGTTATATACGCGAATCCCTTAGTCCTTTGTTGTTCCTATTATTCTAGTGCCGAAAAAGGATGGTACATCGCGTAAGTGTGTTGATTGTAGAGGCATTAATAATATTACTATTCGTTATCGTCATCCTATTTCTAGGCTAGATGATATGCTTGATGAATTGAGTGGCTCTACAATATTCTCCAAAGTTGATTTGCGTAGTGGATACCATCAAATTCGTATGAAATTGGGGGATGAATGGAAAACAGCATTTAAAACTAAGTTTGGATTATATGAGTGGTTAGTCATGCCTTTTGGGTTAACTAATGCACCTAGTACTTTCATGAGATTAATGAACGAAGTTTTATGTGCTTTCATTGGACGATTTGTGGTAGTTTACTTTGATGACATATTGATTTATAGCAGATCTTTGGAGGAACATTTGGAACATTTACATGCTATTTTTATTGCTCTACATGATGCACGTTTGTTTGGTAACCTTGGGAAGTGCACCTTTTGCACCGACCGAGTGTATTTTCTTGGCTATGTTGTTACTCCACAGGGAATTGAAGTTGATAAAGCCAAGATTGATGCTATTGAGAGTTGGCCGTAGCCCAAAACGGTCACACAAGTGAGGAGTTTTCTTGGCCTCGCTGGATTCTATAGGCGTTTTGTGAGAGATTTCAGCACCATTGCTGCACCTCTCAATGAGCTTACAAAGAAGGATGTGCCTTTTGTTTGGGGTACCGCATAGTCAGAAGCCTTCACGGTGTTGAAAGATAAGTTGACACATGCTCCATTACTCCAACTTCCTAATTTTAATAAGACTTTTGAGCTTGAATGTGATGCTAGCGGAATTGGATTAGGAGGTGTGTTATTACAAGATGGCAAAGCTGTTGCATACTTTTCTGAAAAATTGAGTGGGCCTAGTCTGAATTATTCTACTTATGATAAAGAATTATATGCTCTTGTTCGGACTTTAGAGACATGGCAACATTATTTATGGCCCAAAGAATTTGTTATACATTCTGATCATGAATCTTTGAAACATATTAAAAGTCAAGCTAAACTGAATCGTAGAAATCCTAAATGGGTTGAATTCATTGAGACTTTCCCTTGTGTTATTAAACACAAGAAGGGTAAAGAAAATGTTATTGCTGATGCATTGTCTCGTCGCTATACTATGCTTTCACAACTTGACTTCAAAATATTTGGTCTAGAGACCATCAAAGATCAATATGTGCATGATGCTGATTTTAAAGATGTATTGCAGAATTGTAAAGAAGGGTGAACATGGAACAAGTTCTTCATTAATGATGGATTTGTGTTTCGTGCTAACATGCTATGCATTCCAGCTAGCTCTATTCGTCTTTTGTTGTTGCAGGAGGCGCATGGAGGGGGATTAATGGGACACTTTGGCATGAAGAAGACGGAGGACGTACTTGCTACACATTTCTTTTGGCCAAAGATGAGACGGATGTTGAGCATTTTATTGCTCGCTGCACTACATGTCAAAAAGCTAAGTCACGACTCAATCCTCATGGTTTATATATGCCTTTGCCTGTACCTAGCGTTCCTTGGGAGGATATATCTATGGACTTTGTTTTAGGTTTACCTCGAACAAAGAAGGGGAGGGATAGCATATTTGTTGTCGTGGATAGATTCTCGAAAATGGCACACTTTATACCATGTCATAAAAGCGATGATGCCGTTAATGTTGCTGATTTGTTCTTTCATGAAATTATTCACTTGCATGGTGTGCCCAATACTATTGTTTCAGATCGTGATACTAAATTTCTTAGCCACTTTTGGAGATGTTTATGGGCTAAATTGGGGACTAAACTACTTTTTCGTACTACTTGTCACCCCCAAACTGATGGACAAACTGAAGTAGTCAATAGAACATTGTCTACTATGCTTAGGACTGTTTTGAAGAATAATAAGAAAATGTGGGAAGAATGCTTGCCTCGTATCGAATTTGCTTATAATCGTTCATTGCATTCTACTACTAAGATGTGCCCTTTTGAAATTGTGTATGGTTTCCTACCTCGTGCACCTATTTATTTGTTGCCTCTTCCATCTTCGGAGAAGGTTAATTTTGATGCTAAACAACGTGCTGAATTGATTTTAAAAATGCATGAGTTAACTAAGGAAAACATTGAGCGTATGAATGCTAAATATAAACTTGCTGGAGATAAGGGTAGAAAACATCTCGTGTTTGCACCTGGAGATCTTGTTTGGTTACATTTGCGTAAGGATAGATTTCCTGATTTGCGCAAATCAAAGTTAATGCCACATGCTGATGGTCCTATTAAGGTGTTGTTGAAAATAAATGATAATGCATATAAACTTGAGCTGCCTGCAGATTTTGGGGTTAGTCCCACTTTTAACATTGCATATTTGAAGCCTTATTTGCGTGAGGAAGATGAGCTTCCGTCGAGGACGACTTCATTTCAAGAAGGGGAGGATGATGAGGACATCAAAACCATTGTTACACCTACATCCCCTACTGCTACATATATTGGACCAATTACTAGAGCTCGCGCACGCCAATTAAATTATCAGGTACTTTCGTTTCATGGTAATGATTCTAATGTTCATGAGAATATGATGCTGCCTAAATTGGATACATTTGTTTTGCTTACAAATGAAGGGCCTAGCTTGGAGAAGGACGAACATTGGAGCAAGAACAAGCATGGAGATGATGGCATGCGCAAGGGGAACAAGAACGGAGTTACAAGTGATGATTTCAGGACTTTGAAGCCACCATAATGAGTGCATGAAGCCTTGGACGAAATATACAAGATGCCACTTCATAAATTTTGTCCAGAGGCTATTCTAGGTGCTGCGTCACCTTATTATTGATCCAGGCCCATGTAATTTCGAAATACATAAGCATAGGCTATTTTTAGAGTCTGTATGTGTGGGGAAACAAGAGATAGGGTTAGTTTCGGACCCCTCCACCAAGGGCCACAAAATTCACCCCCTCTTCCTCCATATATACAGCCCTTAGGGCACCATTTAGACTTTGGGTTTTGTTTAGATTAAAAGTTCGCCATAGCTGCAACTTCGCGTACTTCATTTGTGTTCAACGACCAGACAAAGGCGTCAAAGAACCCCACCTTGATCAATAAAGCTTTCCTCTTATATTCGCCGTATCCAGATTGCAATCTTAGTTTCTTGCTTGTTCTTCATTTGCCTGCAGGAAACAGACCTTCGTGGTCAGGTTGATCGTGCTCCGGCATGGTCAATAACCTCTCGGAGTTGGTTTAGCGATTGCTAAGGCACGATGTCCTCGCATGTTCGTAGTCGGATCGTCAAAGTCGACTTCCACCAAAGCGATATCCATCACCTCATCGAAAGACGGGACACCTTTGCCTCTATCAAGTGGTATCAGATTTCCAGGTTGCTCGGTGAGATTTTACAGTTTTTCGTAGTTTAGATCGAGTCGGTTCTTCATACCTACAGTCCACGAAAAAGCCACACAAAAAATTAGGGTTTGTTCATCATATCCGAACCAATCTGAGCCTTTGCATAATCTTTTTAGGGTTTTGCTTTGTTGAATTTGCGGTTGCATCGTCGTGTCTAGTTGCTGGTCTTAGCGTCTAGTCCTTTAGAGTTTCGAGTTCTATCACAGTTTGTCACGCCGCGTTGCACCATCTTCATCGTTGTTGCCATATACCACCACCGCTGCCATATCCCACCAACGCTGCCTTATACCACCACCGCTGCCATATCCCACCAACGCTGCCATATACCACCACCGCTATCATATACCGCCACCGCTGCCATATCCTACCACCATATATCCACCACCAATCCAAGTTCTTTTCGTAGTAGGTTTGTTTCCGAGATCCATCTAATTTCCGATTCGTGTTTCCTTGCCTGAGTAGGTTTCGAAAAAAAGAGTCTGGAGACCCCCGGGCAATTTTTAGGCCAATATTTTGGCGACCGAAAATATTTTTTCCCTATCCTATTTTTAGGTCCCCAGGAGTGTTTTGAGACATTCGCCATCATAGTGATTTTTTGTCGCACTTTTTTCGTCGTCGCTGCCCTGATTTTCGAAAAAAATTGTCAAAAAATTTCGTTCTCATCTTGTCAGTTTGACCTGGGAAGAGTTTTGAGACACTCGCCATTATAGTGATTTTTTGCAAAAAAAAGAGCAGCGCAAAAAAAAAGAGCGAAAAAAATTCCAGAGTGTGCTTTTCCCTTGTTTAAGTGCAGCGCCGTGATTTTTTTATTCCAGAGTGTGCTTTTCCCTTGTTCTAGGCTCGCGTCTCTAGCAAGGTCTAGCCTAGGACCAGCACAGTACCGTTGTTGAGCGTTTATTCAACTTTGCATCTCTGAATTGATTATTGCTGATCCTTTTTGCTACCATATTATAAGCCTTCCCAGCTCCACATACCTATGCGTCGTGTGTTTGACTCTCCCTGGTAGTCGCTCTATCCAAGCTTTGAGAGTTTTGACTACAACAGTTGCCGATCACCGCCTGCTGCTGGGTAAGAACTGGTAAGAATTTGAGATTCGCTTGATGGATTTGTGACACCCCACCACCACCATATTCCAGTAGTCTGTAGGATCATATTCTTGTCTGTTTCTATTGTTGCTAACTATGGCAGGAACACAAGTCGACGAGATTGACTGGGAGAACATGAAGAACAAGGAGCTTCATGATAAGTTTCATCAAATGTTGGGTCAACAGGTGGAAGACGTGATAGCCAGTTTTGGAAAGGCAATGGAGATGATGGATGACATTGAGAAGTCAATTGACCCCAAGTTGGACGCCATGTTTGATGAATTACTCAAACATCTCCCACAACTAGTTCTACGCCGCGATACAGTAGGGCGAGGACAGCGTGTTCCTATTGAGCCAGGACAAAATTTTGGTGCCGCTGCTACTGCTGGTGGTGCTTCTGTAGCTCCTGCTGTTACTGCAGAGGTGGAGGACTATTACGAGGATGAGGTTGATCAAATTCAGAACTACGTGGAGCCACCAGCACCACCACCACCAGGTCGACCACAGGTATATGTTCGCAATGGTAGGCCTGCACCACCACCTCAGGTACGAGATAATGACCATATCCCGAAACTGAAATTGAATATTCCACCATTTGAGGGTAGATATGTTCCTGATATATATCTTACTTGGGAGTTAGAAATGGAACAACGTTTTACATGTTTACAATATCCCAAGGAGAGACGGGTTGCTGCTGCTGTTTGTGCTTTCACTAGTTTTGCATGTGTATGGTGGTCTGAACATTGTAGATTATATCCTATTCCAACTACTTGGGCTGCTTTGAAAACGGCTATGCGTACTCGTTTGGTTCCACCATATTATCAACGTGAATTGCTTCAAAAATTGCAGCGTTTAAGACAAGGAAAAAATTCTGTAGAAGAATATTATCAGGAATTACAAACTGGCATGATTAGATGTGGTATTGTTGAGGAGAATGAAGCTATGCTGGCACGTTTTATGGGTGGATTAAATAGACAGATTCAGACCATTCTAGAGTATAAGGAGTATACTAATATCACTCGTTTATTCCATCTTGCTTGTAAAGCTGAACGTGAAGTGCAGGATCGACAAGCATTGGCGTGAACTAACTTTTCTGCAGGTCGACTTTCATCATGGACACCGCGTGCATCCTCTACTTCCACTGCACCAGCACCTCCATCAGCTGCTACCTCCAGCCGTGATACAAGAAAGCAGGCACAACCACCACTATCTGCCAAGAGCGCACCTACTGGGCCCGCACAGAGCTCTTCTTCGTCCATGGCATCAACAGGGCACACAAGTGATATTATTTGTCGTCGTTGAAAGGGAAGAGGACATTATGCACGAGAATGCAAATCTCAGCGTGTGATGATTGCTACTGAGGATGGTGGGTTTGAGTCTGCTAGTGATTATGATGAGGAGACTTTGGCACTTATTACAAGTGAAGAACACGGTGGAGATGATTCTGATCATGAGACGCAATACATGGTTCCTGAAGATGCTGACAGGTATGAATGTTTAGTTGCTCAACGTGTTTTGAGTGTGTAGGTTACACAAGGTGAGGAAAATTAGAGGCATAATTTGTTCCATACAAAGGGAGTTGTGAAGGAACGTTCTGTGCGCGTCATCATAGACGGAGGGAGCTGCAACAACTTGGCTAGAATGGAGATGGTGGAGAAGCTCTCTCTCACCACAAGACCACATCCACATCCTTACCACATCCATTTGTTCAACAACAGCTGCAAGGTTAAGGTAACACGTACTGTTCGTGTGCATTTTAATATCTCTACATATGCTGATTATGTTGATTGTGATGTGGTACCTATGCAAGCATGTTTCTTATTACTTGGTAGACCATGGTAATTTGATAAAAATTCTGTACACCATGGTAGAAATAATCAGTATACTCTTGTTCATAAGGATAAAAATAATACTTTGCTTCCTATGACTCCTGATTCCATTTTGAAAGATGATATTAATAGAGCTAATAAAGCAAAACAGGAGCAAAATTAGAGTGAAAATCAGATTGTGGCAAAAGAATTTGAGCAACAAATGAAGCCTAATAATAAACCATCTAGTGTTGCTTCTGAAATTAAATTGAAAAGTGCATGTTTATTTGCCACCAAATCTGATATTGATGAGCTAGATTTCAGCAAATCTGTTTGCTATGCTTTTGTGTGCAAAGAGGCATTATTTTCATTCGAGCACGTGCCTTCCTCTTTGCCTCCTGCTGTCACTAACATTTTGCAGGAGTTCGCTGACGTCTTTCCACAAGACGTGCCACCGGGATTACCGCCTATTCGAGGGATTGAGCATCAGATTGACTTAATTCGCGGTGCTTCACTGCCAAACCGTGCGCCATACCGTACCAATCCAGAGGAGACGAAGGAGATTATGCATCAAGTACAAGAGATTCTCGACAAAGGTTATATACGCGAATCCCTTAGTCCTTTGTTGTTCCTATTATTCTAGTGCCGAAAAAGGATGGTACATCGCGTAAGTGTGTTGATTGTAGAGGCATTAATAATATTACTATTCGTTATCGTCATCCTATTCCTAGGCTAGATGATATGCTTGATGAATTGAGTGGCTCTACAATATTCTCCAAAGTTGATTTGCGTAGTGGATACCATCAAATTCGTATGAAATTGGGGGATGAATGGAAAACAACATTTAAAACTAAGTTTGGATTATATGAGTGGTTAGTCATGCCTTTTGGGTTAACTAATGCACCTAGTACTTTCATGAGATTAATGAACTAAGTTTTATGTGCTTTCATTGGACGATTTGTGGTAGTTTACTTTGATGACATATTGATTTATAGCAGATCTTTGGAGGAACATTTGGAACATTTACATGCTATTTTTATTGCTCTACGTGATGCACGTTTGTTTGGTAACCTTGGGAAGTGCACCTTTTGCACCGACCGAGTGTATTTTCTTGGCTATGTTGTTACTCCACCGGGAATTGAAGTTGATAAAGCCAAGATTGATGCTATTGAGAGTTGGCCGTAGCCCAAAACGGTCACACAAGTGAGGAGTTTTCTTGGCCTCGCTGGATTCTATAGGCGTTTTGTGAGAGATTTCAGCACCATTGCTGCACCTCTCAATGAGCTTACAAAGAAGGATGTGCCTTTTGTTTGGGGTACCGCATAGTCAGAAGCCTTCACGGTGTTGAAAGATAAGTTGACACATGCTCCATTACTCCAACTTCCTAATTTTAATAAGACTTTTGAGCTTGAATGTGATGCTAGCGGAATTGGATTAGGAGGTGTGTTATTACAAGATGGCAAAGCTGTTGCATACTTTTCTGAAAAATTGAGTGGGCCTAGTCTGAATTATTCTACTTATGATAAAGAATTATATGCTCTTGTTCGGACTTTAGAGACATGGCAACATTATTTATGGCCCAAAGAATTTGTTATACATTCTGGTCATGAATCTTTGAAACATATTAAAAGTCAAGCTAAACTGAATCGTAGAAATCCTAAATGGGTTGAATTCATTGAGACTTTCCCTTGTGTTATTAAACACAAGAAGGGTAAAGAAATGTTATTGCTGATGCATTGTCTCGTCGCTATACTATGCTTTCACAACTTGACTTCAAAATATTGGTCTAGAGACCATCAAAGATCAATATGTGCATGATGCTGATTTTAAAGATGTATTGCAGAATTGTAAAGAAGGGTGAACATGGAACAAGTTCTTCATTAATGATGGATTTGTGTTTCGTGCTAACAAGCTATGCATTCCAGCTAGCTCTATTCGTCTTTTGTTGTTGCAGGAGGCGCATGGAGGGGGATTAATGGGACACTTTGGCATGAAGAAGACGGAGGACGTACTTGCTACACATTTCTTTTGGCCAAAGATGAGACGGATGTTGAGCGTTTTATTGCTCGCTGCACTACATGTCAAAAAGCTAAGTCACGACTCAATCCTCATGGTTTATATATGCCTTTGCATGTACCTAGTGTTCCTTGGGAGGATATATCTATGGACTTTGTTTTAGGTTTACCTCGAACAAAGAAGGGGAGGGATAGCATATTTGTTGTCGTGGATAGATTCTCGAAAATGGCACACTTTATACCATGTCATAAAAGCGATGATGCCGTTAATGTTCCTGATTTGTTCTTTCATGAAATTATTCACTTGCATGGTGTGCCCAATACTATTGTTTCAGATCGTGATACTAAATTGGGGACTAAACTACTTTTTAGTACTACTTGTCACCCCCAAACTGATGGACAAACTGAAGTAGTCAATAGAACATTGTCTACTATGCTTAGGGCTGTTTTGAAGAATAATAAGAAAATGTGGGAAGAATGCTTGCCTCGTATTGAATTTGCTTATAATCGTTCATTGCATTCTACTACTAAGATGTGCCCTTTTGAAATTGTGTATGGTTTCCTACCTCGTGCACCTATTTATTTCTTGCCTCTTCCATCTTCGGAGAAGGTTAATTTTGATGCTAAACAACATGCTGAATTGATTTTAAAAATGCATGAGTTAACTAAGGAAAACATTGAGCGTATGAATGCTAAATATAAACTTGCTGGAGATAAGGGTAGAAAACATCTTGTGTTTGCACCTGGAGATCTTGTTTGGTTACATTTGCGTAAGGATAGATTTCCTGATTTGCGCAAATCAAAGTTAATGCCACATGTTGATGGTCCTTTTAAGGTGTTGGAGAAAATAAATGATAATGCATATAAACTTGAGCGGCCTGCAGATTTTGGGGTTAGTCCCACTTTTAACATTGCATATTTGAAGCCTTATTTTGGTGAGGAAGATAAGCTTCCGTCGAGGATGACTTCATTTCAAGAAGGGGAGGATGATGAGGACATCAAAACCATTGTTACACCCACATCCCCTACTGCTACATATATTGGACCAATTACTAGAGCTCGCGCACGCCAATTAAATTATCAGGTACTTTCGTTTCATGGTAATGATTCTAATGTTCATGAGAATATGATGCTGCCTAAATTGGATACATTTGTTTTGCTTACAAATGAAGGGCCTAGCTTGGAGAAGGATGAACATTGGAGCAAGAACAAGCATGAAGATGATGGCATGCGCAAGGGGAACAAGAACGGAGTTACAAGTGATGATTTCAGGACTTTGAAGCCACCATAATGAGTGCATGAAGCCTTGGAAGAAATATACAAGATGCCACTTCATAAATTTCGTCCAGAGGCTATTCTAGATGCCGTGTCACCTTATTATTGGGCCAGGCCCATGTAATTTCGAAATACATAAGTATAGGCTATTTTTAGAGTCCGTATGTGTGGGGAAACAAGAGATAGGGTTAGTTTTGGACCCCCTCCACCAAGGGCCACGAAATTCACCCCCTCTTCCTCCATATATACAGCCCTTAGGGCACCGTTTAGACTTTGGGTTTCTTTTAGGTTAAAAGTTCGCCATAGCTACAACTTCGCGTACTTCGTTTGTGTTCATCGACCAGACAAAGGCGTCATAGAACCCCACCTTGATCAATAAAGCTATCCTCTTATATTCGCAATATCCAAATTGCAATCTTAATTTCTTGCTTGTTCTTCGTTTGCCTGCAGGAATCAGACCTTCGTGGTCAGGTTGATCATGCTCCGGCGTGGTCAATAACCTCTCGGAGTTGGTTTTGCGATTGCTAAGGCGCGACGTCCTCGCACGTTCGTAGTCGGATCGTCAAAGTCAACTTCCACCAAAGCGATATCCATCATCTCATTGAAAGACGGGACACCTTTGCCTCTATCACTGAGGTACACATCTGGCTGAACCTACGGTAACAATCACAGAGGTGCTCCCCTTATGCCCTAATCGAATTAACGAGAACATAGGGCATAAACACAAGAGCCAGGCAACCCAGCTTGGCCACAGCTTAAGTCATATCGATGCATATAATGGTGATGAAAAGGCATATATGGAAAACGAATGCATATGTGATGGGAAAAAAGCCATTAAAGTAATTATGTTTAGCTTTCGTATAGGAAGCCCCCAGGTATTGCTTAAACACATAGTGTGGCCGGAGTGATCTGGGCGTCCGTACTGTATTAAGTACTTTGTGTGAAGAGGAAAAAAGGTCGAGAACGGAAAAGGGAGGGAGCATAATTAAAAGAGGAGGGGGTAAGGAGACGAACACTAAGTTCGGCGCTAGGCGTAGAATCTCCGGAGTCTGGCCGCGTTCCATGGGTTCGGCTCGAGTCTGTTATCGGATGCATTATGTAAGTGGTACACTCCTCCAGTGAGGACTTTATCAATGACGAAGGGGCCTTCCCACCTAGGTTTGAGCTTGTCCTTCTTCTTCTCCGGTAGGTGTAGAACGAGTTCGCCAATATTATAAGTTTGGCCCACACTTCTCTGCTTTGGTACCGTCGAGCGTGCTGCTGATAGAATGCGGAGTGGGCTTTTGTGGTGTCGTGCTCCTCCTCCAAGGCGTCCAAGTTATCCTGCCGATCTAACTCGGCTTCCTTCTCTTCATACATGCGTACGCGAGGTGAATCATGTATTATGTCGCAGGGTAGTACTGCTTCCGCGCCGTACACCATAAAAAACGGTGTATATCCGGTGGTGCGATTCAGCGTGGTTCGCAGCCCCCAGAGTACGGATTCGAGTTCTTCGACCCAGTGCGTGTCTGACTCTGTCAAGGATCGCACTAGTCTGGGTTTGATGCTGCTCATGATGAGACTGTTTGCCCGTTCGACCTGGCCGTTTGTTTGGGGATGGTAGACAGAGGCATAGTCAAGCTTAATGCCCATTTTGCCGCACCAAGTTTTCACTTCATCAGCTGTGAACTTGGAGCCTTTATCAGTGATGATGCTGTGGGGGACACCGTATCGGTGTACGACCCCGGATATGAAGTCTATTACCGGTACGGATTTGGCCGTTTTGATTGGTTTGGCTTCTATCCATTTGGTGAACTTGTCCACCATGACCAATAAGTATTTGTTCTTATGGCTTCCCCCTTTAAGAGGTCCGACCATATCCAGCCCCCAGACCACGAAGGGCCAAGTTATGGGGATTGTTTGGAGAGCGGTAGGGGGCATATGACTCTGACTGGCAAAGAGGAACCGACGCAGTGTTGGACAAGGTCCTGTGCGTCTACTCGGGTCGTCGGCCAATAGAAGCCTGTACGGAAGGCCTTGCCAACTAGTGCTCTAGCCGCGACGTGGTGCCCGCCCAGTCCGGCATAGATTTCAGCCAAGAGCTGCCGCCCTTCCTCTGCGGAGATGCACCTTTGGAGCACTCCGGTCGCGCTTTTCTTATAGAGTTCCCGTTCATGGACTTTGTAAGCTTTAGAACACCGAACGATGCAACGTTCTTCATTTTGGTCTTCAGGGAGCTCCTGCCTATTGAGGTAGGCCAAGAAAGGCTCAATCCACGGGGCAATTATAGCCATGATTTCGTGGGCCGAAGATGTTATTTCAGTGGTGGAGCCTCCGATTATGTCTGATGGTTCGGAATCTGTGGGTGTATTCGGATCCATGCTACTATTGCCGGACTCCCCTTCCCATATTACGGATGGCTTGAACAGCCTTTCCAGGAATATGTTAGGTGGGAAAGGGTCGCGTTTAGCGCCGATGCGGGCGAGGACGTCCGCCGCTTGATTGTTTTCTCGAGCCACATGGTGGAATTCGAGCCCCTCGAACCGAGCTAACATTTTGAGGACGGCATTACGGTAGGCCGCCATTTTCGGATCCTTGGCATCAAAGTCCCCGTTTATTTGTGATATTGCGAGGTTTGAATCTCCGCGCACTTCTAGGCATTGAATGCCCATAGAGACTGCCATCCGAAGACCGTGCAACAGAGCCTCATATTCGGCTTCATTGTTGGAGTCTGTGGATAATATTTGGAGGACGTACTGGACCATATCTCCGGTGGGAGATGTCAGGACTACACCTGCTCCCAATCCGGCCAGCATTTTAGAGCCGTCGAAGTGCATGATCCAGTTAGAGTACGTGCCGTACTCTTTAGGGAGTTCGGCTTCTATCCATTCGGTGACAAAGTCAGCCAGTACTTGCGACTTGATGGCCCGCCGTGGTTTGTATGTTATGTCGAATGGAAGGAGCTCGATGGCCCATTTAGCAATCCGGCCCGTAGCGTCGCAGTTATTTATTATGTCATTGAGTGATACTTCGGAGGCCACGGTAATCGAACACTCTTGAAAGTAGTGTCGTAGCTTCCGGGATGCCATGAAGACCGCGTATGCTATTTTTTGATAGTGTGGGTATCGGGATTTGCATGGGGTGAGGACCGTGGATACGTAATAAACCGGCTTCTGGAGCGGGAATTTGTATCCGTCAACCTCTCGTTCAACAACGAGCACTGCGCTTACAACTTTATGCGTTGCAGCTATGTACAGCAGCATAGGTTCGCCAACATTTGGCGCTGTTAGGACTGGATTACTGGCCAATAAGGTATTTATTTCGTCCAGTCCGGCCGCGGCCGCATCCGTCCACACGAGGTTTTCGGTGCGCCGAAGAAGGCGGTAAAGAGGTAATGCCTTTTCTCCTAACCTGGAGATAAAGCGGCTTAAGGCAGCCACAAATCCAGCTAGTTTCTAGATGTGCTTGAGGTTTGTTGGTATAGCCAACTACGATAGAGCTCTGATTTTTGCCGGATTCGCTTCAATTCCTCTATTGGAAACAATGAAGCCCAGAAGTTTCACAGAGGAGACGCCAAAAACACATTTTTCCGGGTTTAGCTTGATGTCGTATGTTCGGAGGTTATCGAACGTAAGCCTCAAGTCGTCTATTAGGGTTTCAACGTGCCTTGTTTTTATGACCACGTCGTCCATGTATGCCTCCACTATTTTGCCGATTTGCTTTTCCAGGCATGTTTGAATCATGCGTTGATAGGTTGTGCCGGCATTTTTAAGCCCGAAAGGCATAGTGTTGAAGCAGAAAGGACCATATGGCATTATGAAAGCTGTTCCAGCTTGGTCGGACTCTGCCATCTTTATTTGATGGTATCCGGAGTATGCGTCGAGGAAACATAGCGAATCGTGTCCTGCTGTGGCATCGATGATTTGGTCGATGCGAGGGAGGGGGAAGGGATCCTTGGGGCAGGCCTTATTGAGGTCTTTGAAATCGACACATAGGCGCCAGGATTTTTCCTTCTTTCGTACCATTACCAGTTTTGCCAGCCAATCCCGATGCTTGATATCTCTAATGAATCCGGCCTCGAGTAATTTGGCTAGCTCTTCCCCCATGGCTTTCCGTTTGGGCTCTGAAAATCACCTTAGAATCTGCTTGACATGTTTGTATCCTTTTAGTATATTGAGGCTGTGTTCGGCCAGTCTGTGTGGGATGCCCGGCATGTCCGATGGGTGCCAGGAGAAAATGTCCCAGTTCTCGCATAAGAAGTCTCGTAGTGCGGCGTCCATTGCGGGGCTCAACTGTGTCCCAATGGAAGCTGTCTTCGTGGGGTCTGTTGGATGGACCTGAATGAGGTGGACTTGGGTCGCTTGTCGAGTATCACGTCGTCCCTGTCCTTGGTGGCACACAACGTTGTTAGTTCTTCGGCTGCTAAGGCTTCGGATAGTGCTTCCAGGGCTAGTGCTGCGGTTTTGTTTTCGGCGCGAAGTGCGACGTCCGGATCACTGGCTAGAGTGATGATTCCATTGGGTCCGGGCATTTTAAGCTTCATGTACCCGTAATGGGGTATAACTTGAAAGCTTGTAAACGCGTCCCTTCCTAAAAGGGTGTGGTATCCACTGCTGAAAGGAGCCACTTGGAATGTAATTTCTTCGGACCTGTAATTCTCCGGGGTGCTGAATACCACATCGAGTGTGATTTTTCCCGCACACCGCGCTTCCCGACTAGGGATAATTCCCCTGAAGGTTGTGCCGCTTTGTTCAATGCGGCTTTTATCAATTTCCATCTTGTTGAGTGTTTCTTCGTAGATTATGTTTAATCTGCTTCCGCCGTCCATGAGTATTTTAGTGAGCCGAAAGCCGTCCACGATTGGGCTAAGGACCAGAGCGGCTGGTGCCCGGACAGTCTGGAATCGAGGTTCATCACTGGCATTGAAAGTTATAGCAGTGTCATTTCTCGAGTTTATTTTTGCCACATGGCAGATTTCAGCGGAGCTTCGATGAGCTCACTTGTGCCTATTGTTTGAGGCGAATGTCTTGAAGACTGTTAGTACCGTATTGTGTTCGTTGGCGGGATGTTGTTCTACTTTATGGCTTACAAGAAGATCCTCGCCACTTTTTGCAACCTGCCGGAGTATCCAACATGCCCTAAGGCTATGAGTTGGTGTTGTGTCTGGCGTACTTTGGAGTTTACATGGCCCATTGAGCCATTCTTATAATATGGTTCCATGCCCTGGGGTGGGCTTTGGTTTCTTGGGGATTGGATCAGTCGACTTACGAGAGTTCGCCCGTTTAGCTCGGACAAAGGTTTTGGTGAGAGCCAGACTATCCAAAAATTCAGTTTGGGTTTTCCAGTCTCTTTCCATCGCATAGTACTTCTGTACTATGTTTGCCAAGTTAGCAAAGTGTACTATGTCATGGCAACTTATAGCATTAAGGATTCCTTTGTCCGTGCAGTTTTTGCAGAAAAGTGAGACTACGTACTCCTCACGACAGTCCTTAACCTTATTTAGCACAAGGAGGAATCTGGCCCAATAGTGATGTACTGTCTCCTGGGGCTCTTGTCTGATATGGGAGAGACGGTTTGAGTCCGGGTGGGAGGGCGTAGCTGAATCCGGATTCTGATCCGATCTAGCGCCCAGGGGCATGGGAGCTTCCGAGTTTGACAGCTCGGGATCCGGAGTGCTGCCCAATTTTTCTGGCCCAATACCCGATTCTGAGTCCGGGACCTGGGTCATGTCTTCCCTTGAGCGGGTGTCCGGCTCAGGGAGCTCGGTGATCCGGACATAATTCGTCCTCAAAATAGAGGGGTAATCCGTGTGTGGTTCCTCCACTACCGCTATCTCATGGGTGGCCGACAAGGATTAAATGTCCCTTTGGTCAAGTTTAAGCCCGATCTGGTCATAGTCTGTAGTGATTCCCAAAGCGGCGATGTGATCAAAGAGCTCATTAAGGGAGGAGAGCTCTATCGGATCCATCTGTTCGACGAGTTCCGAATTGACGCCAAGGTTATGCGTGATGACCCGAGAGGTCATCGTCGGTGCGACAGCCGATGGGGCAGCCATGATGAAGCCGCCAAGTCGGAGAGTTTAGCCTACAGCCAGCGCTCCCCAGAGGTAATGTTGTCCTTGAAAATGAGACGAGCCATCGAGCCTTGCGGTGACGACACGGAGGAACTCCCAATGAAAGCACCAATGTCGGTGTCAAAACCGGTGGATCTCGGGTAGGGGGTCCCGATCTATGCGTCTTAGGATGATGGTAACATAAAGCAAGGGACACAATGTTTACCTAGGTTCGGGCCCTCTCGATGAAGGTAGAACCCTACTTCCTTCTTGATTAATATTGATGATATGAGTAGTACAAGAGTAGATCTACCACGAGATCGTAGAGGCTAAACCCTAGGAGCTAGCCTATGATGATTATGATTGTGATCGTGATCGGCCTTCCAAGGACCAACATCTCCGGTTTATATAGACACTGGAGAGGGCTAGGGTTTACACGGAGTCGGTTACAAGGAAGGAAACATAATATCCGGATTGCCAAGCTTGTCTTCCATGCAAAGGAGAGTCCCATCCGGACACGGGACAGAGTCTTGAGTCTTGTATCTTCACGCTCCAATAGTCCGGACGAAGTATAGAGTCCGGTTGTCCGGATTCCCCCTAATCCAAGAATCCCTCAGTCATCCCTCCCTTAGTAGTAGCATCCAACCCATCCCTCTGGGCTGCACCCATCGGAGCATTGGACTAGAAACGCTTGCGGACATCTGGACCCAGGCCATCCCATTTGGACTGAGTGAAGTGAGGCTCAGTACCACCGCTATGGTTTTGCCCACCCATCGAACCATCACCTTGCTTGTCTTGATCTGGATTGGCAGAGCCGGGAGGAGGTGGAGGAGGAGAGGCCTAGAACGCCTCAGCACCCTCAGCTCGAACCCGCAGCCGAACACCATTGGAGAAGGGAAAAACATCAAGCGTGCCACGAACATAGACCGCATCTACACACCAGACTTTGATACGCACCGGGCCAATCTTCTCTAGGGATTCCGGGTCGACCTCAACAGGCTTGCCAATCAGGACAACCAACGACATCATAAACAAAATCGAACGCAACCCGACTAGGACATCATCCACCAACACTCAAATTTGGGAAGCGGTCCCACCGCTTTGGCACCACACGTCACCGCCTTTACTGACACCACCAACTAATTGTAGGGGAGGGTGAAACTTGTGCATGACGAGATCACTCCCAGACAGTCCTTGGAGGGAAACACCACATTGAACTCATAATCAGAGATCTGGCGAACTTGCCAATCCCAGCCCCCCTCATCCGAGATCTGCAAGCCCTCCGGCAGGGCCTTCGGCAAAATTTTCTGGTCCTGGACCGAGACAATAGCATCATTAGAGAGCGACGTGGCCACGACAACCAGGGGTAAGTCACTGCCAATGCAAAGAATGAGCAACCAAGGAGGTGTTGGGAAACATAGCATGCAATTTCAAAAAATTTCCTACGCTCACACAAGATCTATCTAGGAGATGCATAGCAACAAGAGGGGGAGAGTGTGTCCATCTACAATCGTAGACCGAAAGCGGAAGTGTTTACTTAATGCAGTTGATGTAGTGGAACGTCTTCTTGTTCCGACCAATCGAGTACCGAACGTGCCAAGTTCTGCACATGTGCAACGCGATGACGTCCCTCGAGCTCTTGATCCAGTAGAGGGTCGAAGGAGTAGATGAGTTCCGTCAGCACGACGGCGTGGTGATGGTGATGGTGATGGTGATGTGATCCACGCAGGGCTTCGCCTAAGCACTGCAATAATATGACCGGAGGCGTAAACTGTGGAGGGGGGCGCCGCACACGGCTTGGAGCAATTGGTGTGTCTCATAGGGGAGCCCCTCGTGTATAAATGAGGGATGGTGTCGGTGTCAAAACCGGCGGATCTCGGGTAGGGGGTCCCGAACTATGCGTCTAGGCGGATGGTAACAGGAGACAAGGGACATGATGTTTTTACCCAGGTTCGGGCCCTCTCGGTGGAGGTAAAACCCTACTCCTGCTTGATTGATATGGATGATATGGGTAGTACAAGAGTGGATCTACCACGAGATCAAGGAGGCTAAACCCTAGAACGTAGCCTATGGTATGATTGTTGTTGTGTCCTACGGACTAAAACCCTCCGGTTTATATAGACACCGGAGAGGGCTAGGGTTACATAGAGTCGGTTACAATGGTAGGAGATCTACATATCCGTATCGCCAAGCTTGCCTTCCACACCAAGGAAAGTCCCATCCGGACATGGGACGAAGTCTTCAATCTTGTATCTTCATAGTCTTGGAGTCCGGCCGATGATGATAGTTCAGCTATCCGGACACCCCCTAGTCCAGGACTCCCTCAGTAGCCCCTGAACCAGGCTTCAATGACGACAAGTCCGGCGCGCATATTGTCTTCAGCATTGCAAGGCGGGTTCCTCCTCCGAATAATTTATAGAAGATTGTGAACGCCGGGATAGTGTCCGGCTCTGCAAAAATAAATTCCACATACCACCGTAGAGAGAATAATATTTACACAAGTTCAATCTGCTGACGTATTTCGTGGCGTGACGTCACCCACGGCCAAGCCTTTACTCGGATCGTTTTTATTATCCCACCTCAGCGCGTTTAGCGAAGCGGTTCCCTTGGCACGTCTTGTCGAAGCAGAGATCGTGTCCCCCTTATTCCAGGATTCTCTTCAATATGGACGTGGGTAACCCAACCGTGCCCGTTGCCACGCCCCCTCCATCGAAGGCGAGTTCCAAACGGTCACGGGGACGACTCTTGGCATTCTATCCCTTTATAATGAGACCAAGGCCTGTTCCTTGTCTTCGATCCTCAATCGAATCCACCCCTCGCCCCGAGTTCCAACACCCAAGGCCCTTAGATTCGGGCACTTCAGAACTTCGACAATGTCCGGCTCTGGCTTTCAGGGCCGGTGGATGCCCTCTTCCGTCACGGAAGGGGATGTGCTAAAGCTGAGAGAAGCCAGGTACCTAACCTACGAGATCTCGCATAGGTTTCCCGCCCAAGGGCAAGTCATTCCCACTCCCCAGCCTGGTGAGAGCGTTGTGTTCATGTCTCACCTCCGTTGGGGTTTAGGCTTCCCGATGGATCCCTTTGTGAGAGGGCTCATGTTTTACTATGGGCTGGAATTCCATGACTTGGCTCCGGAGTCCATCCTCCACATCTCATCATTTATTGTCGTCTGCGAAGCCTTCCTCCGCACTACCCCTCACTTCGGTTTGTGGCTCAAGACCTTCAACGTGGAGCCGAAGATGATCGAGGGGCGACAGGCAGAGTGCGGAGGGGCAGTTATAAGTAAGAGGGCCGATGCTCCATGGCCCGAGGGCTCTTTTCAAGAGGAGCTCGGCCTGTGGCAATAGGAGTGGTTCTATATCACCGCTTCCAGGGGCAGCAGGCAGGTGCCGCCACCCGCCTTTCGCTCGGGCCCTCCACAACGGCTGGCGTCATGGGTTAATAAAGGGCTTGACTGGGGGCCGTCCAAGGATGTACCAATATTGCAGGGCCGGATTCGAAACCTCCAAGAGAGGGAGATCAATCTGATCGTAGTGACGCACGTTATGTTGATTTGGCGCCTTCTACCCTGCAAACGCCGCCCCCTCCGTCTGTGGGAATTCAATCCGGAGGGACCTCGAGCTCTTCAACACTTCATGGGTATGACACCCATGGAGATGTATAAACTATTCTTAGGATCACAAGAGATGTGTCCGGACTTGACTAAGGACGCCAGCCTAAACCGCAATCGCCCGAATACTCAAGTAAGTAGTCCTGTGTCCGGACATACCGTTTGTTTGTATATCATGGATTTGCCTTTTAACCAACCATCCTTTGAACAGGAGCGGATAGCGCAAGCAAAACTAATACGGTGTCCGGCCCCCCTCCCGGAGACCACGCCGGATCCCGTGTTAGTCAAGATGCTGGAGGTTGTGCCTTCAGAAGAGGGTGAAGGGGAAATCAGGAAAACTAACACCTCCATTAAGGAGGCTTTCAAGGAAGGGGGGATCGAGAATCCCTCCTTCCAGGGGGAGAAGAGGACCGCTTCCGAAGACCCGGAGGCTAAGGCCTCGAAGCGGGGGAAGAAATCTTCACTGGAAGGTCCTACGCCAGGAGAAGCCTCGGCCATACTATCTCCCCAAAGGAATCAGCCCTCCAGCGAGCCGTAAGTAGAAAAATGGGAGTTTTGTAATAAGGGACATCCCTATTTTTATTTCTGAGGATAACCGAAGTTTTTACCTTGTAGTTTGGGTCTCAGCCCTTCTCAGCTGAGCTCATCTTCGGGGGATCTTCGTCCGGAGATGATGGAGAGCGAGACGCCTCCATCTGCCACGCCGTCAGGCGGGGCGGACGACCCTGAGGTGTTGTCGCAGAGGGTCTCCCCGAGTCCGGCGGGGCCAGAGAGTGCAACACCCACAGGTGTGCGGCCGGGGGAGCTGATGGATTTGCTCGAGAGGGCGTCTATCTCAGAAGATCACCGTACATTAATGAGTATGGTGATTGAGAGGATTTCGTCCGCTGAGATCAGGTTGCATGAGGCCGTCAGAAGTTTACTGACGGGGTTTGAGGTGCGTAAAAATGACATACCTTTTGACAGTTTTGCACATAGTGTGCGCCCTGTATAGATAGTAGCCCCCGAGACTCGGTACGTTGTCAGAAGTGACGGCGTGCCGAGGATCATAATCTCAGTTTTAAGATGTCGCCATTCCTATTCAGGGGGCGGAGCGTTCGGTGGCCAGCCGGACTGATAGATTTGCCGAACTGAAGCGACAACTGGACGTTGCGGATGCGGACATCGCGCTGGTCAATAGGCGACTTGACGAGTCACAAGGTGGGTGGTTTCTCCGCGGTCACCTGGTAAGGGAGCTGATGCCCACGCCTTACAACATGTATGCTTGATGCAGATGGCGCCGCTGCTATGGAGGGCCTTCGGGCAGAGCTTGCTCGAGCCAAGGAGCAAGCCAGAAGGAGTGATGCGGCTGCCTCGAGGGCGGCCGAAGAGCTAGAAGCCGAAAAGGCTACTCACTGCCAAAGCAGGGAGGAGATGGCCGGAATGGCCGTAAAGCTGAAGGGTGCTACCGACCGCTATGAGGTTCTTGAAAGAGAACGCCGAGGCGGGCAAGAGGACCTGAAGAAGGCCACCGCCGAAGCCAAGGATGCCCGTTCTGCAATGAGGGCTATAAAGGAGGAGTTGTGTCAGGCCGGAGACATTGCGGATGGAAAGCCCTTCCTGCTGCGTAGGAAGTTTACGGATCAGAAGTATGCTCAGTTAGGCCAGTTGTGGGGTGCGGAGGATCCTTATCTGAATTTGGCGGCAAGTGCGGCGGACGCGGTCGTGCACTTTCGGAGCCAAAAGGATCACGAAATGGAAGAGCTTTTTTGGTCTCAATTCCATAGTCCGGAGCGTGCACTTCCATTAACCGATCGGTTGGCTGAGTGGGCTGAGCTGAATAGGTTGTCCGGACTTGCCATGAAGGATGTCGTTGCTCATCTGTGGCCGAAAAGGCCCAAGCCGAAGACTTATTTTGGCTTAGTGCAGCAATTCCTTGATGCGGTGCCACATATTAAGGCGAAGAAGCGGTCGGCATGCATAGAGGGTGCACGGATGGCTCTCGCCCGTGTCAATACATGCTAGGCAGAGATGGACGCCACCGATGTTGCATCCCGGGATTCGGATAGAAGCCGATTACCCGCCGAGCACTATTTTGAGGAAGTCCTGCAGGGCGCTCGTTTAATAGAGTCGCAGTGCTCGAAAAACGTTATGTTCAAATGACATGTATGATTTGTAAAACCATATTTATAATAGAAGTGCTTTTTATACTTGTGCGTTCAAGTATTAGAATATCTCCTGTGCGGCCGTTAATGTATATGTGTATATAACCTGAAAGATGGCAGTCTTCGGCTTCAGCCCCCACGCACATGGTGCGGGGGTGTTTGCAAAAGGGCGCATTTTCACACTTAATCCAACGTCTTGGTCTTGTGAAGGAGGTGGTAGCATAGCAAACTAGGCAACCAGACTATAATGCTTTATCACTTTCACTTAGCCATAGGAGTTCGAAGGTGGGGCTACGATATAGCCCCTAGGGGCACCGCGCTCTCCGAATTCGGGGCGCGTATGTGCCTGACCGGGAAACAGTCCTTCGTCAAAGCGGAGGAATTCTAGACATTCCGGTAGTCGATCGAGTGGTTGACCAGACTCTCGCTATATCATGACAGTCAGTTTTCAGCTTTCTCTACTGAGGTGTTCGCCTGGCCGAACTGGGGCACAATCGTAGTAGTTCTCCTGGTGCCGCGTTAGCCGATGATACGGAACGTAAGGCAGCAAAACACAGGAGCCGGGCAAACCCAACATTTGACCAAAGACATGATTCGGAGCTGATGCATATAAGGCCTAACTCGAGACGCCGAACACTCCCTAAGGTATTCGGTCTTTATGAAAATGGGCAGAACGATGCCCTAAGCCCCTAGTGTCCGGGTACGCGTGAAATCTTCTGACGCAGCCGATGCCAAAACACCAGCCTCCTCCTCGGTTATGATAAGAAACCGGGGGATGTGTATCAACAAGAGACAGTAAAAAAAGGTTTACGCAGGGTCTTAATCTGAAAAGAATCCTTGCAACGGGTCCCTGCTGCACGTATGCGCCTGTGTCTCCGTTGTGCCGTATCCTGGACGGGTGTAACATGTTGTTCATCTGTAAAAGAGAAGAACTTAGTTGGAAAAAGGATCGTGCGGAAAATGTATTTAAAACCGAGTATGATTTAAGAAATGAATAAAATTGAGCTTTATTGGCTCTCATTCTTCGTTCGTGCAGCCACTTGTAAAGGGGTGCGCGGCTAGGAAGCCCCTTGTTCGGGGTATGAATGACCTGTTTTAGGGGCTTTGATCAGCAAGGCCGGATTAGTGTGTGGTTGTCAAGGCAGTCTCACATTCTTCCGCGGTCGGGGAACACTTGAAGTTTCCCTTTAATGGGATGATACCGCGTGGACCGGGCATTTTAAGTGTGAAGACGCGTAATGCGGTATTGCGTTAAAGCGGGCGAAAGCTTCACGTCCCAATAGTGCTTGATGGCTACTTTTAAATGGGGTGATATGGAAGATTAGCTTTTCGCAACGGAAGTTGTCGGATGAGCCGAACACAACTTCTAGTAGTAAGGAGCACGTGCAATTGGCATAAGGGCCTGGCGTCACTCCCTTAAAGGAAGTGCTGCTATGGCGAATTTTGGTAGGGTCTACCCCCATTCTGCGGATGGTGTCCTGGTATAGCAGGTTCATATCACTGCCGCCATCCGTTAGGACTTGTGTAAATTGTAGTCCGTCGATTATAGGATCCAATATTAGAGCAGTCCATCCTCGTTTCGAATACTTCTGGAGTAGTCCTGGTGGTTGAAAGTAATTGGTTTTGACATCCAATCTCCGGATTCCGCTGAGGTGGACCGTGCGGCACGTACTTTAGTAGATGCCGCCCTATTTTTCCTTTCTATCACTTGAAGTGAATTCACTGTTTTGACTTCATGTGGGAAGTTCTTTTGTTTTCCGGCGCTCTGCTTGTGGGGTTCGTCATCGTCCTCGCTTGGTGTGTCGAGCCCCTTGTGTTCGGCTTTAAGTCGGCCGGACTACTTGAAGACCCAACAATCTTTGTGGGTATGGTATGCAGGCTTCCTGGGGGTACTGTGGATTTGACATATCCTATCCAAGATTTTGTTTAGGTTGGATAGCTCGTCACTGTTGTCCTTAAGAGGCAGTGTTTTGTTATTCGGCCAAGAGCTTTTGAACCCGGCATTGACCGCTGTGCTATTTGGGCCATTTTCCTTATTCTGGCGCTGATCTTTTCTGCGTCGTGATTTCCCATTTCCATCCCTGACCTCGGATGTACTTGGGTCGCTGGTGCTGCATCTTACCAGCCAGCTATCTTCCCCCGCGCAAAAGCGGGTCATGAGGCTTGTCAGTGCGGCCATTGTTCTTGGTTTTTCCTGGCCGAGGTGTCTGGCGAGCCATTCATCTCGGACGTTATGTTTAAAGGCTGCTAAGCCTTCGTCATCCGGACAGTCGACTATTTGGTTCTTTTTGGTGAGGAACCTATTCTAGAATTTGCGTGCTGACTCTCCGGGCTGTTGAGTTATGTGACTTAAATCATCTGCGTCCGGAGGGCGGACGTAAGTTCCCTGAAAATTTGCTCGAAATGCATCCTCGGGCTCTTCCCAACATCCGATGGTATTTTCTGGGAGGCTTTTGAGCCAATGCCGAGCTAGCCCTTTGAGCTTGAGGGGCAGGTATTTTATGGCGTGGAGATCGTCTCCTCTAGCCATATGTATGTGTAGGATATAATCCTCAATCCAGACTCCGGGGTCTGTTGTTCCGTCGTATGCCTCTATGTTTACGGGCTTGAATCCCGCTGGAAATTCATGATCCAGTACCTCATCGGTGAAACATAGTGGGTGTGCGGCGCCCCTGTATTTGGGTGTGCCATTATCTTCGAACACTCGGCGTGTTGTGTTGCTTCCTGGAGCCTTCTTTTTTGGCCCATTGATGGACCTGACCGGGCCATCCTTTTGCGAGGATCCTTATGTGGATCGTGTGCCAACTTGTGTGCGGCGCCGCTTGCCGCTTTTAGCCTGTTGACTGGTCGTCTATCCGGCCAGGTGGCCTCTTTGTTTTTTGACTGTGGGGGCTCTACGACCTCCTCGTCAAATTCGGGCAATAGCTTGCGCTTCGGGTAGCTCTTTGCTTGATGACTATCGCTGTATTTATCTGCGGTCTTGAGTACTTTGCTCCATCTCATTCTGAGTACGTCTTCCGCTGTTTTGAGCTTCCGCTTCTGCTTCTTCAAACTTCTTGCAGTGGCGACGAGCCTTTTGTGAAGGTTCTGATGCTCCGGTGATGTGTCCGGCGTGAGATCGTCTGGACTGTTGTTTTCGCCGGGGGTGGGTTGCTCGTCCAATTCATCCTGTTCGGATGGTTGCTTGGTGGCATGTTCGTCGTCCACTGGTTCACCCTGCTCTATGGCTGGGTCAGTATGGGTGCTGTTGTTATCGAGGCGGGACTTCAGGCGGCGCTTATGTCGCCGTTTTGGTTGTTTTTCGGGAGAATTATCCTTCGCCGCGTCCCGTTGTTCCTCATTATCACTTCCTTTTGGTGTATCCACCATGTATACATCGTGAGTTGAGGTGGCTTTCCAGTGCCCAGTAGGTGCTGGTTCTTGGTTGTCTCCGGCATCGTCGTCAATACCGTCGATGTCTTCGGAGTCGTAGTCTAGCATGTCGGTTAGATCGTCGACAGTGGCTACAAAGGGGGTGGTGGGTGGGCTTTGAATTTCTTCCTCGTCCGCATCCCAACCGTCCTGACTGTGACCCGGCCAGGACTCTCCTGATAACGAGAGATACTTTAGCAAATTCAAGATGTCGCCGACAGGCGAGTGCTGAAAGATGTCCGCAGCGGTGAACTCCATGATCGGCGCCCAATCAGATTCGGTTGGTAAGGGCGCAGGAGGTTCGGAGTCCGGCGAGGAGTCCGGCACCTCGGAGTCACGAGCTTTACAAGGGACAAGGTCGGTATTCGGCTCCATCGTCGTAGATGTAGCAGCCCCCGAGGCGGTGTCTAGCCACCCATCCTCGATCTGCGTAGTCGGCTCCGAATTAAGGGTCGGAGCGGACTTGTGTGCGGCCTCCAGGGCACTGTCCGGCAGCAGAGCTAAATCATGCCCATCGAGATAGTGCGGCGCGCTCGGCTGTGGCTCGAATCCGTCGAAGATCAAGTCTCCGCGGATGTCAGCCGTGAAGTTCAAACTTCCAAATCTGACCTGATGGCCAGGGGCGTAGCTTTCAATCTGCTCCAGATGGCCAAGCGAATTGGCCTGCAGTGCAAAGCTGCCGAATATGAAGATCTGTCCGGGGAGAAAAGTCTCACCCTGGACCGCGTCGTTGTTGATGGTCGAAGGAGCCATCGGGCCTATATGCGACGGCACAGAGGAACTCTCAATGAAAGCACCAATGTCGGTGTCAAAACCGGCGGATCTCGGGTAGGGGGTCCCGAACTGTGCGTCTAGGCAGATGGTAACATGAGACAAGGGACACGATGTTTTTACCCAGGTTCAGGCCCTCTCGGTGGAGGTAAAACCCTACTCCTGCTTGATTGATATTGATGATATGGGTAGTACAAGAGTGGATCTACCACGAGATCAAGGAGGCTAAACCCTAGAAGCTAGCCTATGGTATGATTGTTGTTGTGTCCTATGGACTAAAACCCTCCGGTTTATATAGACACCGGAGAGGGCTAGGGTTACATAGAGTCGGTTACAATGGTAGGAGATCTACATATCCGTATCGCCAAGCTTGCCTTCCACGCCAAGGAAAGTCCCATCCGGACACGGGACGAAGTCTTCAATCTTGTATCTTCATAGTCTCGGAGTCCGGCCGATGATGATAGTTCGGCTATCCGGACACCCCCTAGTCCAGGACTCCCTCAGATGGAGAGGAGGCCGGCCTAGGCGCGCCCCTAGAGGGGGGTGCCACTTGGACTCCCACTTGGATTTGCCCCCCCTTCCTTTTTCCGAAGGGGGAGGAGTAGGAGAGGGAGAAGGAAAGGGGAGGCACCGCCCCTACTGAGGGAGTCCTGGATTAAGGGGTCCTTGGGCGTCCGGACTATTGATGTGGGCCGGAATAATAGGCTGTGAAGATACAAGACCGAAGACTCTCACCCGTGTCCGGATGGGACTCTCCTTGGTGTGGAAGGCAAGCTTGGCGTCCAAATATGAAGATTCCTTTTCTCTGTAACCGACTTTGTACAACCCTAGTCCCCTCTAGTGTTTATATAAACCGGAGGGCTTAGCTGATGCGGAGCATCCCTCGACTACTCGCACCAACACTCCATCACCATTGCAAGCACCAAGTGGACCAATGACAAGAGCACGTGCACGCGCCATTGAGAACGAGGTGAACTCTTTCCTATTCAACTCTCGTTTGGATTCGTGTGAGGATTGTATTCTACCTCAAACGGAAACATTGTTCATGCTTAGGTACCAAGAAGATGATAGTGAGAAGGAGAGGACCGAGATTCAAGCAACCATGAAGCAAGGGAAAGAAGAGAAGAAGCAAGGGCCACAGCCCCTAGACACCCCGGGTGCCCGGCCGCGGCGTGGGAGATGCGCCAGCCGGCCCCGGGTGGCCGGCCCCAAGGCCCCGGGTGCTCAGTCCCCTCCTCTGGGCCTCAACTAGCCCACCCCGGGTGCCCGGCCTACTGGCCCCGGGTGCCCGGCCGGACCTGGGCCGCGCCAACAACACCATCGGGTGCCCGGGCCCTCAACCCCGGGTGCCCGACCTGCTCCGCCCAGCCGCTGGTGGCTACCCCGGGTGCCCGGGCCTTGGCTCCCCGGGTGCCCGGTCCGCCTCCCTCCGGAGCCCCTGACCGGTTCGGGTGCCCGGTCGGTTCCACCCCGGGTGCCCGGACTCCTCCTCCGTGGCCACGCGTTGTAGGGACTTTTTGGTCCTTTGTATCCCTTTCCCCCCATGTTTCGTCCCTAGGCTTTATACATCCATCCCCTAGCTATTTTCGAAGGATAGCAAAGTACTAGATTAAACATTGTGAGCTTTGCTCCTTGTATCCCCTCCTCTTTGGAGATCAAGCCCCCACCTAGGGAAGAATATTTTGGATTGTCAAGGCCTCCTCTTGGAGAAGATCAACATCAAGACCTCACCTAGTGGGAAGAACTTACCTAGTGCTATTCTCCTTGAATTGTTCATGTAATCTTGTGGATCTTATGTATGCTACTCTAGTGGATTTGATATTTGGGTTTGTTTGAGAGTTTTGTTCTTGGTGTTCTTGAGTGTTTTTCCTCCTTTCCCCCCACCAAGTGTGAAAAGGTCCCACCTAGGGTTTGACCCTACAACATCTTGGTATCATGAGCAAGGTTTATTCACATCTTGGAGTCCCATCCCCTCATTTGCTAGCTTGATTTTGTTGTTTTTCATCCAAATTCAAAAATCCCCACAAAAATAGCCCCAAAAATTTTTCTTGCAATTTGTTGGATCTTGTGAGATTTGGTTGTTTTGGTCCATGGATTTGATGTTTGGCAGGTGGATCTAGCCCCTCCCCAACAATCCCCACCCTTCCCACCATGAAATTCGCGGAATTTTGCATTTCCCCCAAATTTTCCGCCCATCCCGAAGACCACCGGGTGCCCGCACCTCAAACCACCGGGCACCCGCACCCCCGGTCCATTTCGCCCAGCCGCCCCCGGGAACCCGCACCTCACACCCCCGGGTGACCGCACCCCCCAAATCAGCCCACTACCAACACCATTGTGGCCATAATCTCCACCTCCCAAGTCCGTTTTTTCGTGTTCTTTAACTCGTTTAGAACCTCTTGACATCCCCCATCCACTCATCCCACTACCACCACCATTAGCCCCATCCAAAAAATCGTCACAAAAACACCCACCTTCCGCATTTGACCGATTTTGTGTTGCCATTTCCATTTCCTAAGGTGTTTCGGCTACTTAGGAGCGTGTGACATCGTCATCACCATCATCGACTCAGAGCCATCTTCACCGCTAACCGTGAGGAAGGACGGTAACCTCAACGACACTTACTCCTTATCTTGCTTTTGCATTGATTTCCCGAGCCACTTTGTGTCGCTTACCCATGAGACTAGCAAGTTGAGAATTGCCGGGCCACGCTTTGTGCACCGTAGTGATCGTGTTATCATCCTTGTGCCATAAGCCTCTCCGTGCATATCATATATACGTGTCTCATATCATACTCGGCTCGAGCATCAAGCAAAGAGAAAAAAATGGGACAAGAAAAGCTTTTAAGCGAAAGTGGAGCAACAAAGAGCTTGTAAGAAATAGAGTTGAGCCATTTGCATAGTTATATCATCTTGGTCATCGCATATATAGCATAGTTGGGATTGAAGACGGCACGGTTCTCTCATAGGTAGGTGCACAAGCGTATCTTTCCCATTTGAGCAATCGAGCTAGTGTCTCTCGAGCATTCGCACAACAAGAGCATTTTCCGTGGTTGCACATTTTGAGCTCACTCCTTGGTTGTGCGGATCCCATCTATCTTCCGTGTGTGTGTACCTAGTGATAGATTTGGGTTTGATCTATTTGCTTTACTTGCATTTTTGTGAACCTTTTCAACCTTATCGATATCTTGACTAACATTTGCTTGAAATTTTTGCCACCATCCTAACCGAGCTACTCCATAAGCCTCTTATTTGTAGGTGTGAGAAACAAACCCGGTTCCAATTCTCCTATTGTGGCATTACATTGAGTGACACTTGTTACATCCTCAATCCTCGGAGAAGGTAACTTTGGTATTGTTCTCTCATTTTCCTACTCACCCCACTTGGTTATGATGGATAGGCCAAACTTGTCGTCGAACCCACTTTTCGAGGAGCAAGGTGATGATTCCGACTTCGTCTCCAAGAACCACTTCTTCATCGCGCAACAAGCACTTCATCAAGAAAACGTCGCATTGGGTGAACACATAAATGGAAGAGCTCCGCAACATGATCGTGCGACGCCCGTCTTCCTCATCTGCTTCTTCAAGATAGAGCCACTCAAGTCACCGTACAAGTCGGCAATCTTCGGACTACTCCTCTTATGATGCAAGTCCGCCACGAGCTCGCCTTCCTCGACGTGATCATCCTCAAGATCACCAAGCTCAAGAAAATCCATTCCATGGCAATGGCTTACAAGACCGAGTTCGAGCACGTGAACGGATGCGACACCAAGTCCCTCAAGGAGCAATGGATCAGGAGCAAATACCTCCACAAGTACCATGTCAAGTCCCTCAAGACGGTGATGCACTTCGACAAGCACAAGAGCGCCGTGAAGCACAAGCCCTTGACCATGAAGCTCAAGCACTTGAAGCACAACAAGCTCTATGGGAGGCCACTAAATCCGTTGAAGACCAAAACCGCCAAGTGCAAGAATAAGAGGAAGCTCTTCGTCGCGAGATACAAGTAGAAGCAGCCCGACGCGAAGAGTAACAAGAAAGGCGCAATCAAGCGCACATTCCTCGCCCTCCTCCAAGACAAGAGCGACACCAAGTGGAACAAGTGCTTCAAGACCCTCCTCCATGCCAAGAGCGACATCACGAGGAACGAGAATTTGAGGACATTCCAAGGCAAGAGCGATATCAAAACCGCTATCAAGATGAAGAAATCCGCTACGGCAAGCTCAAGTTCACCATGCCAAAGTTCTTCGGCAGCAATGATCCCGAAGAATACCTCTCTTGGGCATTGAAGGTGGACAAGATTTTTCGCCTCCACAACTACGATGAAGAAAAGAAGATCGCCATGGCCTGCCTCGAGTTCCAAGACTACGTCCTCATTTGGTGGGAAAAAGTGATCGAGCGACGACATACAAGAGGCGAACAACCAATCACAACTTGGGAAGCAATGAAGGAAGTCATGAGAGCCCGCTTTGTGCCTACTCACTAAACTCGAGATCTTTTCAAGAAGTTGCAACTCCTCAAGCAAGGCACAAAGGCGGTGGAAGAATACTACCAAGAAATGGAGATTGCCATGATACGAGCCAATGTCAAGGAAGATGACGAGCAAACAATGGCATGCTTCTTGAATGGCCTCAACCACCCAATCAAGCAGATCGCCGACTTCCAACCATACTCCAACCTTCTTGAGCTAGTTCATCAAGCGACTAAGGCTGAACGATAAGTGCAAGATGACTTCAAATACGCCAAGTACTCGTCCAAGACCTACGGCTCCTACTCTCAAGCTCCCGCGACTTCGGCACCTCCTACATCAACTCGAGCATCACCAAGTACCAGCGACAAGTCAAGTTCCAAGCAAGTGGCACCTTCCTCGACTCGTCCTCCGGCAAGCACCAACAAATCCAAGCCTCCTTCATCTTCGGCGCCTCCCGATGATCCCGTCAAGACAAGTTCATTCAAATGCTTCACATGTGGCTGCCGAGGACACAAATCCTTCCAATGCACCAACAAGCGAACAATGATCTTCAACGATGATGGCACATACGACTCAATGAGTGAAGAAGAAATGGAAGCCATTGATCACGTGGCCATGCACCGACGTGTGAACGAAGATGAAGATGATCAAGTCTTTTGTGACAATGATTCAAGTCCCTCTCTCATGGTCTCCAAGGTCTTGATGCTCCAACACCACCAAGACGAAGACCAACGGTGCCACATCTTCCACACCAAGGCTGGCATCAATGGGCACTCCGTCAAGGTCATCATCGATGGAGGTAGTTGCCACAATTTGGCAAGTGAAGAAGTATGCTCCAAGCTTCAATTGGTTAAGAGGAAGGATCCGTACCCTTACAAGGTTCAATGGCTAAGTGACTCCGGCACTATCCGTGTTGAGCATACGGTCCAAGTCTCCTTCAAAATTGGTGCATATGAGGACACTTTGGAGTGTGATGTGGTCCCAATGACCGTTTGCCACCTCCTTCTTGGTCGACCACGGCAATTCAACCGTGGTGTCATCCACAATGGGCATACCAATCACTATAGCTTCAAGATGAAAGGGAAGGAATATGTGCTACGACCTATGTCTCCTAGTCAAGTGATAGCCGACAAGCAAGCCACCCATCATGGAGCGAAGAGTGAGAAAGTTATCCACCCAAAAGTGAGAGAGAGCCACAAGCCAAAATTGAGCGCCTCTTCGCCTAGAGAGAAAAACCTCATACTATTTGACACAAAAAGTGAGATGAGAGAAGTGTGTGAGAACCCATCGAGTGTGATGCACTTGTCCTTGTGTGCAAGGATGGAGAACCAAAAACTAACACCTCTCACGAGCTACCTTTGGTGTTTCAATCTCTTTTGCAGGAATTCCAATATGTTTTCCCCGATGAGCTACCTTCGGGTCTACCTCCTCTTCGAGGCATTGAGCATCGAATCGACCTCATCCCCGGAGCACCACTTCCAAACAAAGCTCCATACTGTGTCAACCCAGAAGAAACTAAGGAGATTCAATGGCAAGTACAACAACTCATCGACAACTATCTTGTACGTGAAAGCTTAAGCCCTTGTGCCGTTCCCGTTATACTTGTGCCTATGCAAGATGGTAGTTTCCGCATGTTTTCTTATTGTAGACCTATAAATGCTATTACCGTTCGCTATAGGCATCCCATTCCTCGCTTAGATGATATGCTTGATGAACTTAGCGGAGCCAACTTTTTCCCAAAAATTGATCTTAAAAGTGGCTATTATCAAATCCGCATACAAGAGGGTGATGAATGGAAAACTGCTTTCAAAACCAAATTTGGCTTATATGAGTGGTTAGTTATGCCTATGGGTTTATCGGAGGCTCCTGGTACTTTCGTGCGTCTTATGCATTTTGTGCTTCGACCTTACATTGGAGGCTTTGTTGTGGTTTACTTTGATGACATTCTTGTGTTTAGCAAAACCATGAAAGAGCATATTAATCATGTTAGGGCAGTTTTGCAAACCCTTCGCAAGGAATGTCTTTATGCCAACATGAAAAAGTGCACGTTTGGTGTTGACAAGCTAGTTTTCTTGGGTTTTGTTGTCTCTTCCAAGGGTGTCCACGTTGATGAGTCTAAAATTGAAGCAATTAAAACTTGGCCCCAACCCACCAATTTGCAACAAGTGCATAGTTTTCTTGGTCTTGCGGGTTTTTATCACCGCTTTGTGAAACACTTTAGCACTATTGCCGCTCCTTTGCATGCTTTGAGTAAGAAGAATGCTCCTTTTGTTTGGGGACCTTTGCAATAAACCGCTTTTGATGAGCTCAAGTCTTTCCTTACTCATGCACCGATTCTTGCTTTGCCCAACTTTGAGAAAACTTTTGAGGTTCATTGTGATGCTAGTGGTACCGGAATTGGAGGAGTTTTGATGCAAGAACAATGAGCAATTGCATAGTTTAGTGAAAAACTCTCTGGTGCTCAACTTAACTATCCCATATATGACAAAGAATTGTATGCTTTAGTGTGTGTGCTACATGTTTGGGAACATTATCTTAGGCCTCATGAGTTTGTCATAAATAACGATCATGAAACGCTTAAGTACCTAAAAGGTCAAACTAAGTTGGACAAGCGTCATGCCAAATGGAGTGAATTTATTGAATCTTTCCCCTATGTGATCAAGTACATTAAGGGTAAGGAAAATGTAGTTGCGGATGCACTTTCACGCATATGCACCCTTGTCACTAAACTTGAGTTGAATATTATTGGCTTTGAGCACGTAAACGACTTGTATGCTAATGATCCATCTTTTGCTACTCATTATGCTAAACGTTTGACGCATACATCTTGGGAACAATATTACATCAAGGATGGTTATCTTATGAGAGCTAACAAACTATGCATTCCCGAGTCTTCTCTTTGTTTGCTCCTTTTGCAAGAGGCTCATGGAGGCGGACTCATGAGACACTTTGGACGCGACAAGACTTTCGCCACGCTCTCCAAGAACTATTATTGGCCCAAGATCTTTCGCGATGTCGCCCGTTTCACCAACCGGTGCTCTACATGTTGCAAAGCTAAGTCACACTCTCAATCCCATGGTTTACATATGCCTTTACCTATTCCACATCAACCTTGGGAAGACATTAGCATGGATTTTGTGCTTGGATTACCTAGGACTCAAAATGGCAAGGACTCCGTTTTTGTTGTTGTGGACCGATTCTCTAAAATGGCTCATTTTATCCCATGCAATAAGATAGACGACGCTTCACATGTTGCCAATCTTTTTTGTAGGGAAATCTTGCGGTTGCACGGTGTACCAAAGACAATTGTGTCGGATCAAGACGTTAAGTTCTTAAGCTACTTTTGGAAGACGCTATGCGCCAAGCTCGGGATCAAGCTACTATTCTCCACGGCATATCATCCTCAAACCGATGGCCAAACGGAACTCACCAACCGGACGATTGCAACTCTCCTACGTGTGTTGATCAAGAAGAACATATAGGAGTGGGAGGAGTGCCTACCCATCGCTGAGTACGCCTACAACCGCGCAAGACACTCTACAACTGGCAAGTCCCCCTTCGAGGTCGTCTATGGTTTCAACCCTTTGTCGCCATTGGATATACTTCCTCTACCGCTTCAAGAACGAGCCAACATGGACGCAAATGCAAGAGCCGCCTACCTCAAGAAGATGCATGAAGAAACACGTTCCACGATCGAGCACCAAGTACAACGCCTCACCGCCAAGCTCAACATCATCAAGTCTCCGATGGTGTTCCAACCGGGTGATCAAGTATGGATACATCTCCGCAAAGACCGCTTCCCCAAGGAACACAAGTCCAAGCTACTCCCAAGAGCCGACGAACCATTCAAGGTGATCGCACACTCAGTGACAGCGCCTACAAGGTCGACATCCCACATGACAAGTACAACATTAGCGACATCTTCAACGTCAAAGACTTGGCCAAGTACCATGGTCATGAAGAGTAGGATCCGTGGACGGATCTCTTCCAAGGGGGGGAAGATGATGAGGAGCATCCCTCAACTACTCGCACCAACACTCCATCACCATCGCACGCACCAAGTGGACCATTGACAAGAGAACGTGCACGCTCCATCGTGAACGAGGTGAACTCTTTCCTATTCAACTCCCGTTTGGATTCGTGTGAGGATTGGATTCTACCTCAAACGAAAACATTGTTCATGCTTAGGTACCAAGAAGATGATAGTGAGAAGGAGAGGACGGAGATTCAAGCGACCACGAAGCAAGGGAAAGAAAAGAAGAAGGAGAAGAAGCAAGGGCCACAGACCCTGGACACCCCGGGTGCCCGGCCTCAGCCTGGGAGATGCGCCAGCCGGCCCCGGGTGCCCGGTCCCCTCCTCTGCGCCTCAGCCAGCCCACCCCGGGTGCCCGGCCGGACCTGCGCCGCGCCCACACCACCACCGGGTGCCCAGGCCCTCAACCCCGGGTGCCCGGCCTGCTCCGCCCAGCCGCTGGTGGCTACCCCGGGTGCCCGGGCGTTGGCTCCCCGGGTGCCCGGTCTGCCTCCCTCCGGAGCCCCTGACCGGTCTGGGTGCCCGGCCGGTTCCACCCCGGGTGCCCGGACTCTTCCTCCGTGTCCACGCGTTTTAGGGACTTCTTGGTCCTTTGTATCCCTTTTCCCCCAAGTTTCGTCCCTAGGCTTTATACATCCATCCCCTAGCTCTTTTGGAAGGATAGCAAAGTATTAGATTAAACATTGTGAGCTTTGCTCCTTGTATCCCCTCCTCTTTGGAGATCAAGCCCCCACCTAGGGAAGAATCCTTTGGATTGTCAAGGCCTCCTCTTGGAGAAGATCAACATCAAGACCTCACCTAGTGGGAAGAACTTACCTAGTGCTATCCTCCTTGAATTGTTCATGTAATCTTGTGGATCTCATGTATGCTACTCTAGTGGATGAGATATTTGGGTTTGTTTGAGAGTTTTGTTCTTGGTGTTCTTGAGTGTTTTTCCTCCTTTTCCCCCTCCAAGTGTGAAAAGATCCCACCTAGGGTTTGACCCTACAACGTTAGCCCATAGAGGCGATCATAATCATAGAAACTAGGCTTCTAGGGTTTGGCCATTACGATCTCGTGGTAGATCAACTATTGTAATACTCATATTCATCAAGATCAATCAAGAAGGAAGTAGGATATTACCTCCATAGCGAGGGCCCGAACCTGGGTAAACATCGTGTCCCCCGCCTCCTGTTACCATCGACCTTAGACGCACAGATCGGGACCCCCTACCCGAGATCCGCCAGTTTTGACACCGATATTGGTGCTTTCATTGAGAGTTCCGCTATGACTTCGAAGACAAGGTTGATGGATCTCCTTGTTATCAAGGACAATATCACCTCCGGAGGAGTCCTGGCCTCAAGCCAAACCCTCCGGCTAGGCGGCTTTACCATGACCACCCATTCGGCCGTTGGGCCGACGATGACTTCTCGGGTCATCGAAAATCGCCTCCGTGTCGACTCTGAATACTCCAAACGGATGGATCCAGCGGAGTTTTCGTCTTTAAACGAACTCCTAGATCTCATCGCCGCGTTGGGGGTCGCTACAGAATACGATCGGATTAGGCTTAACCCTGGTTAGAGAGAAATCAAATCTCCCCCGATCACCCATTAGATAGCGGTAGTAGAGGAGCAATACAACAACTCTTCCTCTATATTCAGGACGAACTATGTTCGGATTTCCGAGCTCAACGAACCGGATAACTATCTGCGGAAGGACGTGCCCCGCCCTCCGAACCTAGAGTCAGTTGGCGGACCTGAAAAATTGGTTGATATCCCGGAGCCCGAATTCTTAAGCTCGGAAGTTTCTAAAACTCTGGATCCCAAATTGGGTCAGGTTTCGGATTCAAATCTACCCACCCACCCAGATATACGCAATCTCATATACATACTACAACAGTCTGAGGAAACAGTCCATCACTTTTGGGCCAGATTCCTCCTTGTTAAAAACAAGATTAAAGGTTGCCGTGACGAAGACACGATCTCTGTATTCTGCAATAATTGCACGGACGAGGGAATCCTCAATGCCATTAACTGCCGTCGCATATTACACTTACCTGACTTGGCAACCATAGTACAGAAGTACTCCGCAATGAAAAGCGCCTGGAAAAGTCAGGCAGCTCCTCGGGAGCCACCAGTTTCCACTCAACCCCTCATCCGGGCAAAAAGGATGCACCCTCGTGGGTCGCCCGATCCAATAATTAAGAAATGAAAGCCCATTACGGGGCACGGAACCGTTTTGGAAGGATGGCTCGATAGGCCATGCAAAATACACACAACACCGGATACCATACCAACCCACAGCCTTAGAACATGTTGGATACTCCGGCAAGTGGCCAAGAGCGGCGAGGATCTCCTCACCAACAATACCGTAGAGCAATACCCCACGGAAGACGACGACCTCAGAGTACTATCGGTCTTCGAGACTTTTGCCTCAAATAATAGGCGCAAAAGGGCACTCCACGGCCTCGCCAAAGTCTGCCAAGTAGCAGCAATAAACCCCTGGGACGACAGGGCCATAACTTTCAATGTCGATGATGAACCACAATTCAGGACAGTCTGGGCACCAGTCGCCTTGGTCCTCAGTCCAATCATGGACGGTTGTCGGCTTACCAAAGTGCTCATAGACGGCGGCAGCGGACTAAACCTCATTTACGAGTAAACCCTCAACAAAATGGAACTAGATAGGAGCCGCATTGAGAAAAGTAGCACAACCTTCCAAGGAATCATTCCCAGTCGGGAGGCACAATGCGTGGGAAAAATCACACTCGACATGGTATTCAGCACACCGGGGAATTATCGATCCGAAGAGATAACCTTCCAAGTGGTCCCTTTTAACAGTGGATATCACGCCTTATTTGAGCGAGATGCATTTGCATGAGTCCAAGCTATCCCTCAGTATGGGTACATGAAGCTCAAGATGCCTGGGCCCAATGGAATTATCACTCTTGCTACTGATCCGGACACAACACTCCGCGCCGAAAACAAAACCGCAGCCCTGGCCTTCGAGGCATTGTCTGAAGCCCTCGCGGCCGAAGAGTTAACCGCACTACGCTCCACTATTGATAGGGACGACGTGATCCTGGACAAGCGACCCAAATCCACCTCCTTTAAACCAGAAGATGAAATAGTTAAATTTCAAGTCCACCCGACGGACCCCACAAGACAGCATCTTTCCGGGCACAGCTGGACCCAACGGTTGACGCTGCACTGGGACATATTCTCTAGGCACCCTTCTGATATGCCAGGTATCCCACGCAGGCTGGCTGAACACAACCTAAACATACAAAAGGTATATAAGCCGCTCAAGCAGACACTGCAGCACTTTTCTAAACCCAAGTGGCAAGCTATGGGGGAGGATCTAGCCAAGTTACTCGAGGCCGGATTCATTAGAGAAATGAAACACCCGGACTAGCTAGCAAACCTGGTGATGGTACAAAAGAAGGACAAATCCTGGCGCCTATGTGTCGATTTCAAAGACCTCAACAAGGCATGCCCTAAGGATGCCTTCCCCCTCCCCGCATCGATCAGATTATTGATGCTACTTCAGGACATGACTCACTATGTTTCCTTGACGCATACTCCGGATACCATCAAACCAAGATGAAGGAGTCCAATCAAGCCACAATAGCATTTATTACCCCATACGGGCCTTTTTGCTTCAACATTATGCCCTTTGGGCTCAAAAAAGCCGGCATCAGCTACCAACGCATGATTCAAACATGCCTGGAGAAACAAATCGGCAAGACAGTTGAAGCATATGTGGATGATGTAGTCATCAAAACTAGACACGTAGAGTCATTAATAGACGATCTGTGTCTCACATTCGACAACCTCTGCACATATGACATCAAGCTCAATCTGGAAAAGTCTGTTTTCGGTGTTCCCATCGGAAAACTGCTGGGCTTCATCATTTCCAATAGAGGAATTGAGGCAAACCCAGCGAAAATTCGAGCTTTGTCACAGTTGGCTACGCCAACAGACCATAAACAAGTCCAAAAACTAGCCGGATGTGTGGCAGCTTTAAGGTGCTTTATCTCTAGACTAGGAGAAAAAGCATTGCCACTTTATCGCCTTCTCCGATAAAGTAATCAAGCGGCGGATGTCCTTGCTCGTATCAGCGCCAAGCGCGACCCCGTCCCACCTAACATCTTTCTGGAAAGGCTTTTCAAGCCATCTGTGGTGTGGCAAGGTGAGAGCGGCAACACTAGTGCATATCCAATTATAACCCCAGATTCCGAACACACTGATATCTTCGGGGGCTCAGCCACCGAAATAACACCGTCGACCCATCTTATCATGGCAGTCATTGCCCCATGGACCAAACCCTTCTTGGCCTACCTTAATAGGCGCTCTAAAGCCTACAAGGTTCATGATGGAGAACTCTCCAAGAAAAGCGCTACCAGAGTACTTCAAAGATGTATCTCCGAGGAACAGGGGCAGAAGCTCTTGGCTGAAATTCATGCCGGTCTCGATGGTCACCATGCCGCGGCTCTGGCCCTTGTAAGAAAGGCCTTCCGTACAGGTTTCTATTGGCCGACGGCCCGAGCAGATGCACAGAACCTTGTCCAATGTTGCGTTGGATGCCAGCTCTTCGCCAACCAAAGCCATATGCCACCCACCGCTCTACCAACAATTCCCATCACTTGGCCTTTCGCGATCTGGGGGCTTTATATGGTCGGACCCCTTAAAGGAGGAAGCCATAAGAAAAAATATCTGTTGGTCATGGTGGAAAAATTCACTAAGTGGATAGAGGTCAAAGCAGTAAAAACGGCCGAAGCCGGACCAGCGATAGACTTCATATCCGGTGTTGTGCACCGTTATGGTGTCCCACATGCATCATCACCAATAACGGCTTCAATTTCACAGCCAATGAGGTAAAAACTTGGTGTGTTAATTTGGGCATTAAGCTCGATTACGCCTCCGTCTATCACCCGCAAACAAACAGTCAAGTCGAATGAGCCATTGGTATTATTATGAGCGGCATTAAGCCCAGACTAGTGCGGTCTTTGAAGGAATAAGACAAACACTGGGTGGAGGAGCTCGACTCCGTACTCTGGGGGCTGTGGACCACGCCCAACCACACTACCGGATATACACCTTTCTTCATGGTGTACGGCGCAGAGGCTATGTTACCCTGCGACATTATTCATGACTCACCTCGAGTGTGCTTGTATGAAGAGAGAGAGAGAGGCCGAGCTTGATCGGCAGGACAGCTTAGATGCCCTAGAGGAGGAGCGCGACGTCACAAAAGCCCGTTCCGCATTTTATCAACAATAGGCCCGCAGATATCAAAGCAAAGAAGTACGGGCCAAGACTTATAATGTTGGCAAACTCATTCTACGCTTGCCGGAGAAGAAAAAGGACAAACTCCAGCCCAAGTGGGAGGCTCCCTTCATCATTGACGAAGTTCTCACTGGAGGAGCGTACCGCATGCGTGATGCATCAGACAATCGCCTTGAGCCAAACCCATGGAACGCAGCCAGACTCCGAAGATTCTATGCCTAGGGCCGAACTCTTTGTTCGTCTCATTCTCCCTTTTGTTTCCATTATTTTTTCCCTCTGTTTTTGCTTTTTTTGTTTAGCCTTAAAGCTTTTGTGCGACTAAACCGTGCACGTACGACGTACATATCCTCAAATATGTACGTCCATCATACATGGGGGCTTTGATGAGGACATGACTACCTTGGATATGACCAAAAATATTGCATACATGCATATTTGTCAGGTGATTTCTAGTGCAAACTATTCAATAATCTATTTATGTTATTCAGAACAAAAATACTTCACACACTTTTGTGTTTTGTCTAATTGCAGGTGTATGGGACATTTGTACAAACCACATATGAAGATAAGGAAGAAAGAGATGTTTATTTGCTGTTCAAAAAGTTCTCTCACGTCACTTTTGGCCCAAGAGAAGATAGAGTCCAAGTCTCTCAAGTTTTGGACTCAGATTCGAACTGCACAAATATACCTGACTCAAAACGTCAACAACTTTTTCATACAGACTCCGAATTGGGTGATTCTTTTTTTTGGAAAGTAGATTTCGTGCTCTTTACAACCCAATTAGATTCACCTTAAAATTCGTCCGGTGCGTTCATTTATGGACGAAATAATCTGATGCTGCAGGAGAATCCGAGTCAAACTACAAGTCTAAAGGTGTTACGTCACCTCCACTTGGGCCCATTGGCCTTGTACGACCTTGGGTTAGTTTTAGGCTGCCTTGGGACATCCTCCCACCTCCTTGGCCGCCACCCCTTGCTCCTATATAAGTAGATCCATCTAGTAGCTTTTCCCTTGGGATTTGTTTAGTTAAAAGTTAGCCATTGCAACTTCGTGTACTTCGTTTGTGTCCAACGACCAGACCAAGACCACTTTCGGATCCCCACCTTTATCAACACTTCATATATATTCGCAATATTCAAATTGCATTATCATATTATTGCTTGTTCTGTGATTGCTTGCAGGAATAGACCTTCGTGGTTAGGCTGATCGTGCTTCCGGCATCGTCAGTAACCTCAGGAGATTGGTTTAGCGATTGCTAAGGCGCAACTCGTGCACGTTTGTAGTCGGATCGTCAAAGTCGTCTCCACCAAATCGATAGTTATCATCTCATCGAAAGATCGGGACACCCAGCCTCTATCAAGTGGTATCAGTTTTCAGGTTGCTCGGTGAGAATTTCCTGTTTTCCCCAGATTAGACTTATTTCTTACCTTTTGTCCAAGAAAAAACTAATAAAAAAGTTAGATCTATTCATCCTTTGTCCAAGCCAGTCCGAGCCTATGCAGTTTTCTTTTCGTTGTTTGCATTATTGAATTATCGGTTGCATCGTCGTGTCGAGTTGCTGATCTTAGTGTCTAGTTCGTTTAGAGTCTCGAGTTCTCTTCACATTAGTCACGCCGCCGCTACATCGTTATCCCTTCCGCTTTCCACCAACCGTCCATCAATTTCCACATGAGCTACCCACTGTTCATTGTCATAATCATAGTTGAGATCGTTCACATCTTCACTTAATCAAATCTGCATCTTATCTAGTTTGTTTTGGAAAGAGAGAGAGAAAAAAAAGATGAAAAAAAGAGAGAGAAAAAAGAAAAAGAAAAGTCAGAGAAAAAGAAAGAAAGAAAAATAAAAAAGTGTGAGGAAGAAAAAGAGAGAACAAAAAACAAAATTCGGATCTATCTAGACTCAATCTCGTAGTTGAATTCGGATTGGAATCTGTTTTGCGCACTGTTCAGTAAAACAGGCATAACTTCCTCATACGAACTCCGTTTTGGCTCCGCGAGTACTCAAATTAAAGCTAGTGACGAGACGCATCTAAATAGTTTTAGAAACTTGTTCAATTTTTGGCACCTCATATCAAATCGGAATTGAGTGATTCTTTTTGCATTTGAAAGCTTGAGTTAGTAGCATTCTTTGAACAAAGTTATCAGAAAATTGGCTCAAACTTTTCAAGAGGAAAGTTGGAGAGAGAGTTGTTGTATATCCTGCTTGGGAGTTGTTTTTCATCATTATCTTTACTGTCGTTGTGATCTTCACTTATATCTTGCTGTCCAGAGCTACTTAGTATCCTTAATTGACGCTAGTTGTGCTACGCCGTGACCTCATTAGTGTTCTATGCTCGCGTCTCTAGTTCGGTCTAGCCAGGACCAGCACAGTACCGTCGTTGAGCGTTTATTCAACATTGCATCTTTGAATTGATTATTGCTAATATTTTGCTACCATATATAGCCAAACCCAGCTCCACATATTTCTACACCGTGTATACGTACGTTCCCCTGGCAATCTCTTTACACAATCTACAGAGTTACTTGACACCGTTGGTTGCTTGTCACCACCTGCCGCATGGTAAGAACTTGTAAGATATTGATATTTGCTTTACTGTGAGCACTTTACAACCACATTATAGTAGTTCATAGGAACATCATTCTCGAATTTTGATTCTTGCTTCTACTAATCATGACAGGTTCCAGAGATAGAAGTTCTTGGATGACGGACACATCTTCACCATCATGAGAGTTGGGACAACACACACAAGCATACGGTCAGGTTATGTCTTTACCATCACTTGAGGGTAGATTTAATCCTGCTATTTATCTAGCTTGGGAGCTTGAATTAGAAGAATTTTTTAGTCACCATGATTTTTCTGAACTTGAGAGAGTACGAGCTACCACTAGAGCATTTACTGGTTTTGCTTCTGTTTGGTGGAGTGTATATTGTAAGAAAAACATTGATAACCAACCACAACTTGGAAAGTTTTGAAAGTTGTAATGAGACAACAATTTTTTCCTCCTTACTCTTCGTAAATTGCTTCGCAAATTGGAACAATTAAAACAAGGCAGTAACACTGTTCATGCTTACTACCAAGAGTTCAAATCTTATATGCATCATTGTGACATAGAAGAATCTGAGGATGATACAATGATTAGATTTTTTGGTGGTTTGAACCATGATATCCGTGCAAGATTTCACTATATTCCTCGTTGCATTACTGGTATGTATATTCGCGCTTGTACCATTGAAAGACAGATACAGGAGGATGCGTTGGGTGACTACAACAACTACTATTCCAGTTCATGCTCACCACCGCCGGTTGGTTCCTCCACCGTTGCACCTACTAGAGCAGCCCCACCTCAGATTGTGAGCACGACATCATCTCAAGTGTATGGTGCATTGTCAACGCTCGTACCTACATCAGCTACGTCTTTGCGACAAGGTAACAGTAAAGGTATTGATGATATAACTTCACATGAGAATGATGCATCCCTAGTTAACTTGAATGCATCATGTGTTGAGTTACCTGGTGATTTGAGCACATCACCTATTTTAGAGAATCTTGATACTATCATGAATGCATCATGGGACTGAAATACCAACAATTTTGAGTGCACCCATTGAATTAACTGCTGATGCAAAAGAACCAATGTTTAATCATTTTGATATGATCTCTAATCTTGGTGATGATTCTGTGTTGAATGACTTATTGCATGTTTGCTTATTTAAGCATGTTGTAGCATGTAAATTTGATGCAAGTAAGGTTTATTCTCTAATGTTGGGATGGTTTAATGATGAACATTGTCAATCTTTTGAACTGAATAAGAGCTTCACTTATATGTGCAAACTGAGTTGCAATATTTTCATGCCTTCTACTTCTTGTGCTAATTTTTTGGCTTTAGATTTTATGAACTATGCAAGTTACTCATCTATTCATGTGTCATATATGCAAAAATCAAGGGAAGTAAAAATGGATGACATATACATATACAACATGCACACCTTGTCTCTTTTGTTAGCCACATTTCAGATTAAGCAACGCCGAGGACGGCTTTATTTTCAAGAAGGGGAGGATGATGAGGACATGACTACCTTGGATATGACCAAAAATATTGCATACATGCATATTTGTCAGGTGATTTCTAGTGCAAACAATTCAATAATCTATTTATGTTATCCAGAACAAAAATACTTCACACACTTTTGTGTTTTGTCTAATTGCAGGTGTATGAGACATTTGTACAATCCACATATGAAGATAAGGAAGAAAGAGATGTTTATTTGTTGTTCAAAAAGTTCTCTCACGTCACTTTTGGCCCAAGAGAAGATAGAGTCCAAGTCTCTCACGTTTTGGACTCAGATTCGGACTGCACAGATATACCTGACTCAAAACATCAACAACGTTTTCATACAGACTCCGAATTGGGTGATTCTTTTTTTGTTGGAAAGTAGATTTCGTGCTCTTTACAACCCAATTGGATTCACCTTAAAATTCGTCCGGACAATCTGATGCTGCAGCAGAATCTGAGTCAAATTACAAGTCCAAAGGTGTTACGTCACCTCCACTTGGGACCATTGGCCTTGTACGACCTAGGGTTAGTTTTAGGCTGCCTTGGGGCCTCCTCCCACCTCCTTGGCCGCCACCCCTTGCTCCTATATAAGTAGATCCATCTAGTAGCTTTTCCCTTGGGATTTGTTTAGTTAAAAGTTAGCCATTGCAACTTCGTGTACTTCGTTTTTGTCCAACGACCAGACCAAGACAACTTTCGGATCACCACCTTTATCAACACTTCATATATATTCACAATATTCAGATTGCTTTATCATATTCTTGCTTGTTCTTTGATTGCTTGCAGGAATAGACCTTCGTGGTCAGGCTGATCGTGCTTCCGGCATCGTCAGTAACCTCAGGAGATTGGTTTAGTGATTGCTAAGGCACAACTCGTGCACGTTTGTAGTCGGATCGTCAAAGTCGTCTCCACCAAATCGATAGTTATCATCTCATCGAAAGATCGGGACACCCAGCCTCTTTCAGGCTTCTTGTACAGAAGCTTATTATTATCATTTTCCGAGCATTAAGCTCACCACATGTGTGTCTTTTCGGCGTATGTACCTTTTTTTCGCCATTATATGCATCGACATGACTTAAGTTTTGGCCAAGCTGGGTTGCCTGGCTCGTGTCCTTATGCCCTACATTCCCGTTAGTTCGGCTAGGGAATAAAGGGAGCACCTCTGCGATTGTTACTGCTGGGTCATACGGATGTGTACCTCAGACTGGGTGAAGCCAAAAGCTAGCTTTCTTAAGAGAATATTCGGTCGGCAGACTAAAGATGTTCTTTACTAGTTACACTATGAACCCCAGATGTTACGTATGCTGCGATTTTTCAATCACAGTTCGGACATGCACATTAACTCATGCTAACCCAGGGAAAGGAACCCTTAATGGAACTATTCTCTCTGGAGGATGTTTCTTAAAATCACAATGTAATATAACATAGCTAGTCGGATACTTGTCTGTTCAAGCAACTATGACTCCTACGCCTGGTTTCCATGCATACCCCGGTCTATATTACCGAGCGGGTATTCGGAAACACTCCGCACCTTCGGGTCCAGAGGTCGAAGCGAAAAGGTCCGCGATGACAATCGTTTTACAATCCGGCTAGGGATAAATTTGTCATTTGAAGTACATAGTCACTTGGACTCAAAAACTTCTTCCTCTATCATCTAACAGGCTATCTAGCTACAATCCTGTTGGGAATACTTGGCGGCTACTTTTACCCTAACGGGAATTTCTTTTCCATCTGACCCTAAAGGTCCGACCCGGGCCATATGATTCGGATCAAGCTTGGTATACCATGTTTTCACCATGGCCCAGGCCTCTCGCACACCTTCCCGGTAGGCCGATATCTTCCATAATCGAAAGTGCCGCCGCACTCCCTTGAATAGTTGTACAAGCTCCTCCATACTTCCTGGAGGGGAGGCGGATGGCCATAAGTCCTTGGTGATACGTTGCATCGCCTGCCGAGCTCTCTCTTGCATTTGCGACGGCTCTTTTAGCAGATCGCCCGAAGATTCGGACATCTCCTCTTCGGGACAGCCGGTCAGCATACCTACAGACATAACTTTGTCAGTACTTTTCCTCGCCGAATTACACGGAGGTAAGTTTGAACACATACTAAATATGCCGCCTCGCAGCCTCTTATTTTCCTTCATGGAGTGTGCCAACTGGGCCCGCACATCTTTCAGTTCTTTGCCCAGCTAGGTGTTGGAATCCTGGAGTTTGTTTTTCTCCTCGCTGACCCGTGTCAGTATATGTTCGCCCGCGGCCAGTTGCGTTTTGGCTTCTGATTCACACGCTTGTGCGACTTGTGGTGCCTCTCTTGGATGATCTGACATTCTGCCATAAGATATGCACATGTATTAATATTCCTGGTATATGATTATGTTTCCTCGATAGAGGGGAAGATTACCAGGCACTACCTTCTTTGATTTCTCTAGTTTGGCGGTAGCAGCAGCTAGCTGGGGCCGACACTTTTCCAGCTCTTGAGACAACAGGTTCTTCTCTGTGAGCACCTGGTTATACAATGATCCTTAAATCAGTTGTATCAACTGTTTCAAGTATCGAGGGCTATAGTATAAAATTATCAGATTTGTACAAATGTGTACTTAGCCGCATATCTTTCAAATATTGGCATGTGGCTCTAGTAAGCCCATCTCGAGCAGCTCGGATGTATGCATCAGCCGAGCTGAAGGCGTTGAATGCCTCTTCTGAAAAACTGGGGTCGTGAAGAGCGGCCCGCCGGCGCCGACGATTCATGGCGCTTTCCACTTTAGAGTTTGTGACGGATACATCATCTGAATCCTCTGCAAAAGGACAATCCATTGTCACTCCAGCATCAACCTCGGTCCTTGAGACAGGGTCTAGAATCTGGCTGGTAGAGGCATGACCGGCAGGATCCCCGGACATAGTCCGGCGAATGCTTTTCCTAATAAGACACAACAGACAGTGTCACACTTCAATGTGACACTCAAGGAGCATATTTAAAAAGCCATACATCTTTGATGAAGGCTCGACCATGTTTTCATTTGCCTTCCTCTTCGAAGGCCTGCCGGGCATACTCTTGTGAGTCGCCTCAGGTGCAGCGTGGCACGCTGAGTGCCTCCCCTTTGGAGCACGAGATAATGCGGTGGGTGAGGCAGAATGAGGAAGTTCTTTCAGAGGAGATGTATCCTGATTACTTACGTGTGAGGCAGGGAGAAGACCGGGATAGTCGGTGGTGATGGCCACTTCCGTGCCGTCATGGCTCGCCTGGTAAAACACTCCATCCTCGAGCTCCATGTATATATCCAGATCCTCTTTGAATTCGGGGTCAAGGTCTGGTTGTGGTCCTCTGGCTGTGGTGCGGGGCGGTGGAGCCCCTTGGTGATCTTTCGCCATTCCTGTTAGAAATGGACGGATTAATGTTCATGGAAAGGGACTCAGGGAGTAAATTGAGTAGAGTAGTGGGATTGGAACTCACCCAGCTGGGAGGAATATACATGGAAAATCCATCTTGGTGCTTAATACGAATGAACTCCTCTTTCTCCCCATTGTATAGTTCGGCCAGTATTTTGGCCAAAGCGGTGGGGTTGTCCGGACCATTCCGACCGTAGAGGGAGGCATCATCTTCTCCATTATAGTGCCACATGGGAAGCCTTCTGTATTAGAGTGGCTGAACCCCTCGTACTATGGAGATCGCCATTACCTCGACCATTGATAATCCGAACTGGGTGAGCATCTTTATCTTGCTCATCAGTTGACGGACTTCCGCACTATCTTCCTCCCCGAAGCTCCGAGGGCACCAGCTCTGGCGTTTCTTCAACGGAATGCTTGAAAATTCGGGAGGACCCATTCAGATTGGGTCGGGAATGGCGATGTCCCCGATATAGAACCATTCGGAAGGCCACTCTTCGGATGCCTTCTTCGGCGTGGCGTATAGGTATCTGGTCCCGGTGATGCGCCATACCTCAGCTCCGCCCACTTCAAATATTGATCCCTCTTGGCTACGAGGGACGAGGCAGAATAGTTTCCTCCATAATGCAAAATGGGCCTCACAACCCAAGAATAACTCACAAAGAGCAACATAACCTGCGATGTGCAGGATAGAGGCAGGAGTGAAATTGTGCAGTTGGAGGCCATAATACTCCAGAAGCCCTCGGAGGAACGGGGGGATTGGAAATCCAACGCCTGTCAACAAGTAGGGGACGAAGCACACTCGTTCTCCCTGGATGGATTGGGGAAATTCTCCGCATGAGCCCCGCCGTCGAAGGAAGTCAACCCTGCTCGAACAGGGACTAGATCCACGGGGGGAAGAAATCCCTGTGTCTGAAGCTTCACTAGCTGACTGTGGGATACATAACATTTCTCCCAATCACCTTTTCCGGGGCCGGGCGGTGGGAGGAAGAGCTGGGAGTGCTAGCCATGTTGGAATGGTTTCTCCTAGCAAGCTCTGAGGATTCTTTGCTTGGTGTGGAATGGATCTTAAGATCCCCTTCTCCTTAAATAGACAACTTTCTTACATGATCAGGGCGGTATGTGCAAAAATACCCCGACCTCTCGTATTCGCTCGACACATGGAAGCTGAAGTCAGGAAGGTATGTAAGCCGATGGGCGTGACATAAAATGGAAGGTCGAATACTGCTCTTTAAGTCAGATACTTTGAAGTAATTGGAGGAGGAACCCACCTTGCAATGCCGAAGACAATCTGCGCGTCGAACACATCGTCATTGAAAGACTGGTTCGGGGGCTACTGAGGTAGTCCTGGATTAAGGGGTCCTCGGGCATCTGGCTTGTTGGCATGGGCCAGACTGGTGGGCTGTGAAGATACAAGACCAAATACTCTCACCCGTGTCCGGATGGGACTCTCCTTTGCGTGGATGACAAGCTTGGCGTTCGGATGTGTAGATTCCTTTCTTTGTAACTGGAGGCCTTAGTCCGTAGAGGAAATCATAATCATACAGGCCAGACTTCTAGGATTTTGGCCATTACAAACCCATGGTAGATCAACTCTTTTAATACTCATATTCAACAAGATCAATCAAGTAGGAAGTAGGATATTACCTCCATAGAGAGGGCTCGAACCTAGGTAAACATCTTGTCCCCCGCCTCCTGTTACCATCGACCTTAGATGCACAGTTCGGGACCCCCTACCCGAGATCCGCCGGTTTTGACACCGACAAAGATAGTTATTGGTCGAACCGCAATGTCAACATACGTTATTCCCTTTGTCATCGGTATGTTACTTGCCGGAGATTTGATCATTAGTATCTCCATACCTAGTTCAATCTCGTTATGGGTGAGTCTCTTTACTCGTTCCGTAATGCATCATCCTGCAACTAAGTCATTAGTCACGTTGCTTGCAAGGCTTCATATGATGTGCATTACCGAGAGGGCCCAGAGATACCTCTCCGATACTCATAGTGACAAACCCTTATCTCGATCTATGTGATAGAGGCAAAGGTGCCCCGTCTTTCGATGAGATGATGGATATCGCTTTAGTGGAAGACGACTTTGACGATCCGACTACGAACGTGTGAGGACGTCGTGCCTTAGCAATCGTTAAACCAACTCTAAGAGGTTATTGACCACGCTGGAGCACGATCAACCTGACCACGAAGGTCTATTTCCTGCAGGCAAACGAAGAACAAAGAAGAAACTAAGATTGCAATCTGGATATTGCGAATATAAGAGGAAAGCTTTATTAATCAAGGTTGGGTTCTGTGACGCCTTTGTCTGGTCGTTGAACACAAACGAAGTACACGAAGTTGCAGCTATGGCGAACTTTTAATCTAAACAAAACCCAAAGTCTAAACAATGCCCTAAGGGCTATATATATGGAGGAAGAGGAGGGAATTTCGTGGCCCTTGAGGGAGGGGTCCGAAACCAACCCTAACTCTTGTTTCCCCACACATACGGACTCTAAAAATAGCCTATACTTAAGTATTTCGAAATTACATGGCCCTGGCCCGATAATAAGGTGACGCAGCACCTAGAATAGCCTATGGACGAATATTATGAAGTGGCATCTTGTATATTTCGTCGAAGGCTTCATGCACTCATTATGGGGGCCTCAAAGTGCTGAAATCATCACTTGTAACTCCGTTCTTGTTCCCCTCACGCATGCCATCATCTCCATGCTTGGTCTTGCTCCAATGTTCGTCCCTCTTATCCATGACAGGCCCTTCATTTGTAAGCAAAAAAAATGTATCCAATTTAGGCAGCATCATATTCTCATGAACATTAGAATCATTACCAAGAAACGAAAGTACTTGATAATTTAATTGGTGTGCGCGAGCTCTAGTAATTGGTCCAGTATGTATAGCAGCAGGGGCTGTGGGTGTAACAATGGTATTGATGTCCTCATCATCCTCGCCTTCTCTAAATGAAGTCGTCCTCGACGGAAGCTCAACTTCCTCACCCAAATAAGGCTTCAAATCTGCAATGTTAAAAGTGGGACTAACCCCAAAATCTGCAAGCAGCTCAACTTTATATGCATTATCATTTATCTTCTCTAACACCTTAAAAGGACCATCAGCACGTGGCATTAGCTTTGATTTGCGCAAATTAGGAAATCTATCCTTACGCAAATGTAACCAAACAAGATCTCCAGGTGCAAACACAACACGTTTTCTACCCTTATCTCCAGCAAGTTTATATTTAGCATTCATACACTCAATGTTTTCCTTAGTTAACTCATGCATTTTTAAAATCAATTCAGCACGTTCTTTAGCATAAAAATTAGCCTTCTCCGAAGATGGAAGAGGCAACAAATCAATAGGTGCACAAGGTAGGAAACCATACACAATTTCAAAAGGGCACATCTTAGTAGTAGAATGCAATGAACGATTATAAGCAAATTCAATATGAGGCAAGCATTCTTCCCACATTTTCTTATTATTCTTCAAAACATCCCTAAGCATAGTAGACAATGTTCTATTGACTACTTCAGTTTGTCCATCAGTTTGGGGGTGACAAGTAGTACTAAAAAGCAGTTTAGTTCCCAACTTAGCCAATAAATATCTCCAAAAGTGGCTAAGGAATTTAGTATCACGATCTGAAACAATAGTATTTGGCACACCATGCAAGCGAATAATTCCCCAAAAGAACAAATCAGCAACATTAACAACATCATCGCTTTTATGACATGGTATAAAGTGTGCCATTTTCGAAAATCTATCCACGAGAACAAATATGCTATCCCTCCCCTTCTTTGTTCGAGGTAAACCTAAAACAAAGTCCATATATATATATCCTCCCAAGGAACACTAGGTACAGGCAAAGGCATATACAAACCATGAGGATTGAGTCGTGACTTAGCTTTTTGACATGTAGTGCCGCAAGCAACAAAACGCTCAACATCCCATCTCATCTTTGGCCAAAAGAAATGTGTAGCAAGTATGTCCTCCGTCTTCTTCACGCCAAAGTGTCCCATTAATCCTCCTCCATGCGCCTCCTGCAACAACAAGAGACGAACAGAGCTAGCAGGAGTGCATAGCTTGTTAGCACAGAACACAAAGCCATCATTAATAACGAACTTGTTCCATGTTCTTCCTTCTTTACAATTCTGCATTACATCTTTAAAATCAGCATCATGCACATATTGATCTTTGATGGTCTCCAAACCAAATATTTTGAAGTCAAGTTGTGAAAGCATAGTATAGCGACGAGACAAAGCATCATCAATAACATTTTTCTTTACCCTTCTTGTGTTTAATGACATAAGGGAAAGTCTCAATGAATTCCACCCATTTAGCATGTCTACGATTCAGTTTGCTTGACTTCTAATATGTTTCAAAGATTCATGATTAGAATGTATAACAAATTCTTTGGGCCATAAATAATGTTGCCATGTCTCTAAAGTCCGAACAACAGCATATAATTCTTTATCATAAGTAGAATAGTTCAGACTAGGCCCACTCAATTTTTCAGAAAAGTATGCAACAGTTTTGCCATCTTGTAATAACACACCTCGTAATCCAATTCCACTAGCATCACATTCAACCTCAAAAGTCTTATTAAAATCAGGAAGTTGGAGTA